>NC_057801.1:820128764-820144856 GCF_018294505.1 Triticum aestivum | reverse complement strand
TAGTAGTTAAACTAGTAATGGCGCACCACACCCACGATGCGCCATTACTAGTTTTGAAAAAAATATATAAAAAAATTTGAAATTTTGTTTGAACTTTTTTTTACTAACAAAATTTTTATAATTTTTTTACTTTTTTTTTCAAAACTTCTAATGGCGCACGGTGGCTGTGGTACACCATTACTATGTCAAATAGTAATGGCGCACTACTCCCACGATGCGTCATTAGTAGTTTTGAAAAAATTAAAAAACAATTTTTTTTTACTAATGGCGCACCGTGGGATGTGGTGCGCCATTAGTATTTGCACACTAATGGCGCACCAACACATGGTGCGCCATTAGGATTTAGTAATGGCGCACCACCTGTACAGTGCGTCATTAGTGTCCATCCCATCTATAGCCCTTTTCCTAGTAGTGAAAGATACAACTGAGGCACGGGAGGACCTGCAACGTTTGCACAAAAAAGACGGCATGCCTCCAAAGCAGTATGAAGGTCCTGCCAGCTACACTCTTATCGAAGAAGAAAAGGAAATCTTCTTTGAATGTTTGCTTAGTATGAAGGTCCTGACTGGCTTCTCATCGAATATAAAGGGAATATTAAATATGCTAGAGAAAAAGTTCCAGAACCTAAAGTCTCATGACAGCCACGTGATTATGTGGAGACATACCCATATGATTTTTATATGCAGTTCTATAGGCCCACAATGCATCATCAAGTTTCTTTGACCAATTCTTTCTAGATTTATTAACAGTCTTTTGCAAAATTAATTTGATCTCTCTATTACTCAATTCTACTTACCACTAGACTGTGGGTGGTACGGAGATGCAATCCTATGATTATCATCATACTTAGCAAGCATCTATTCTATACTTACTAATAAAGCAAGGTAGGTTTCTCCAATTTTTTCATTCGTTCACCACCGCAAATATTTTTTTATTCGAGGTGGGACTAAATTTTGTGCTCTATCTGCTAGAAAAGAAAACAGAGTTTCATCCCGAATTTCGTACGTGGGCCCGCACGCACTAAGGCCCAGAGAAGCCACACATTTATATCCTGCCCATGCAGCTGGGAAACCTTATTTTTTGCACGAGGCGACATATAGTTGGTTCTGTGCATCAGTTGCCCTACGTTGGGCCAGCCCATTTTCTATTTTTCTGTGTTCTTTTTCTACTTTTATTTTATTGTTTTCCATTCCAATTTATTTTTTCCTTTTCCCCATAAATTTATAATTTATATTTTTTTAATACTTTCGCTTTTTTGGCAAAGTTTTGATAAATCTTCAGAATTTGAAATTTTGTGCACATTTTCAAAAATATAGGGAACTTTCAATTTTTATTCTCGTTCCAAATTTGGTTGAAATACAAAAAATGTTCGCATTTCTTCAAAAACAAAACCAAGTTTTCTCGAGAATTAGAAAATAAATTGCATTTCTGAAAATAGCAGAAATTCAGAAAATTTGTCTTTTTATTGAATAGTTCACAATTAAAAACACATTTTGAAAATGGTTTTGAATGTTTAAAACAAGTTAGCATTTTCAATTATTTCTATACCTACTAAAAAAGTAAGGTGTGTTTCTTCTATTTTTCATCCGTTTACCACCGAAAATATTTTTTACATTCAAGATGGTACTAAATTTTTGTGGTCCATCTGCTAGAAAAGAAAAAGGATGAGTATTATCCAGAATTTTGTACGTGGGCCCACACGCGCTAAGGCCTAGAGAAGCCTCCCATTTATATCCTGCCCACACAGCTGAGAAACCTTGTTTGTCGCACAGTATGGCATATAGCTGGAGCTGCGCATCGGGCGACAATATTGGGCCGGCCCATTAACATTTTTTCTCTTTTTTTCTACTTTTATTTTTCTTCTTACCCTTCCAATTTATTTTTTCCTTTTTCCCATAATTTGTTTTTAGAATTTCATTTTCTGTACAATTGTTTTCTGAAATGTTCAGAATTTCAGATTTTTCCCATTTTCAAAAATATTTGGAACTTCAAATTTTATTCTCATTCTAATTTTGTTCCAAATTCAAAAAATGTTCGCATTTCTTCAAAAAAATGTCCAAATATTTTCGAGAATTATAAAATAAATTGCATTTTTTAAAATAACAGAAATACGAAAAATATTCCTTTTTATTGAAATGTTCACAAATTCAAAATATTGTTCGTCATTAAAAACACACTTTTGAAAAAGGTTTTGAATGTTCTTAAGAAGTTTTAATTTTTAAAAATTGGTCACAATTTCAAAAAATGTTTGTATCTCCGCCTTAAAACTGGTTTCAGTTTTCAAAAAATATTTTTGAATTTCAAAAAATCTTCCTATTTCAAATTTTGTTTGCCTTTTTCCATGAAATTAACGATTTTTTTAAAATAAGATTCTCACATTTTTATTAAAAAATCAGGAGGTCACCACAACCTCGACAAGGAGGCGGACCTGTAGGAAAAAAGTGCACGAGTTGTGTAGTGGCTGCCACTCCGATCAACCCCACTACTATAAAAATCTCACGGGCCAAAAATGACTCGTGGGAACACTATAACTCTCCGCTCTGTTGCCCCAATGTTGTGGAGAACGTTTTGATGGACACATCAATTATCTCTCCCGATACTTCTCATGAAAAAATCTCTCCCGTTGCAACGCACGGGCATATGTGCTAGTATATATATAAAAAGTGCTTTACAGGCTAACCAGAAAAAGATAAATAGGCTAGAAAGTTGCACAATAATTAGAAATATCTGGCCTTTAATTATGTAAATCAGATAATCATAGCCATCGGATTTACTTTAAAGGTAATCATCTCAAAATTACCCACCATTGCCATTACGTAGAATATGTCTTGACTTAAAACGCAAAATTGTTCCCTAAAAAAACACAAAATTGACCGATCGGATCTAACTCATACGACAACACACACGTCTCCAGGATTCGTCTATGCCTTCGTAAAAACAAAGAACAGAAAAGAAAAAAAAGGGCCATGTCATAGATTAGTTTTTCCATTACTTGAGTCCATCAACGAAACAAGACAAAAAATAGGGCTATAGAGTCCTGCCGATGCCATGCATTAAAGTTTCTCCTGCCCATTTGATTTGTCTAGCTAGAAAGAGATTATACTTCACAAAAGTCTATTAGCCTCCACGATTCAGGAACGAACATAAGTTTTTTTTTTCTCGAATATGCACGAGTGTGCATATCATTCATTAAAGAAGGGAGGGGGAAAGAGCCCCGAATCCACGAGTCCACAATTACACGATTATTTACATGCGGACTTCGTCCGACACCACCCCAAAATTGCAAAGAACTACTCGCTACTGTCCCGCTCTACCTGCTCTACTTCGAAGCCTACCATGTCACCTTTGAACATTCCGGCCTTTGCCCATAATCTACCTTCATCCTGGATGCGCTGAATGGTTCGCGGGACGGACGGCCTCTCTCCATTAAAGACCACATTATTCCTTTGTTTTCAGATCATCCACATCCCAAGAAGGCATTTGGCTTTATGTGCACGTCTACTGGTTGAGTTCCCGTCCTGCCTCATCGCCCATTGTTGTATATGCTCGTTTTGCCTCGGTTCCAGGTCCACCCTCCTTGTTAGTCGGCCCATGCTCGACCAAATCTGCCTTGCGAATACACAAACATAAGTAAAAAATGGACGACCTAGCTTGTGTGCATGCCGCAGCCGCAGAGTTTGCCTCGCTGCCCTCGGCTGATCATCTGAACTTCTCGCCATGTGTATGCACTTCAATGACTATGGTTTTGCAGCCCCTTCACCACCGAGCTCAGCTGATCATCCGAACCTCCGCCATGCACGCACAAATTCCGTCACGACCTGTACTAGAACTGACTAGGAAAAATCAGTGCCTCACGGTTGTAGATCCCACAGCCGCTTGATTGGCTTTTAATCTCAAAGAATGACCAGCGAGATCTTGCTCTTGATTAGTTTTACCTGTACGTACTATATATATTTACTTTAATTCCTTGGTCCTTCAAATTGTTAGCCCCGTTGAGATTAATGGGTTGGTCTCAGCGGAACTGGCTTGAAGGCCGTGCATGAATTAGCTAGCGGCTAGCTTCATCTGTTTTCTTAATCTTGAGATTAAAATCCACGTGTGCGTTTCAGGCGGCCATGAATCAATTACATAGAGGCTAGCTGGCCACATACTATTACATATTCACGGTTAGCTTCATCTGTTGCGCGCACGTCTGTCCGGTGAGCTGAAGTAATGAGCAGAAGGCAGCTGGGTACGTATGTAGTCTCAGCGTTACGATTTCGAGAGTGCAAGTTGGCGTAGGTTTCCGGCCGGCCGTGAATCAATTAGATAGCGTATCCAGCTTTTGCACATGTGGAATAAATTAATTTTATTGCCTGCTATGTACGTGCATGCATGTTGAGGCCAGCTCCATCCTTCGATCCATAGTGTGCGTCGAGAGTTCATCAACGTACTTCAAACAGTTAATCTCAACAGATTAGCAATTTTTTTGCTATTGGTGGGCAGCAAAGATAATGAGAAGTAGAACCATTGAAAGAGGAATACTGCCAGAACTTGGTTGGAGGTGTGGAGGTGCAAAGGAGAAAAGGCCAAGGATGACTAATTATTCTCTAGGGTAAAAGAATGATATCAAGAAAATAAGTGGTCACATTTTTCCTCCTTTGGATGATAAACATAGATCCGAGCATTACAAAAGAAAGGCTTCAACCACATTATAGGTATACATATATATCCTACATGTTCTCTTTATAAGTGTTAAGACTGGTAATGGAGTCGTGTAGTTTTTAAGCCACCAAAATTAGCATGAGTGTAAATTTGATTTAATCAAGTTCTCCTTTTAGTTCAAAGATCGAAGCATAGTGAATGTTATTTCTTGAGTATGCTACTCAACAAAACTTGGTCAATCGTAACTCTAATGGGAGTACATATGAATGAAAAATTAGTTGGCTGCTCTTCTCTAAATATTTCTTTTATGGACATGTGATGGTTGATGATTTTGTAGAAACATCTCTACCTGCAAAGCTACAACAAGATTTACTGACAGAACAAAGAACTTATCACGTATGCAAGAGAATCAAATGCCTCAGATCTCCAGTTAGAGTTACACACGTGTACTAGGAATAGATCACTTGAATTGTGTGATTTGCATCAAGACATCAGGAACAACGACTACAACGACTGCACCGATTTATACTGTACGTCAACAAACCGTTGGCGCATGATGCAGACTATGAGCCCACGAGGTCATTGTGAGCAAGGTCATTGTGAATGAAAGGTATGTACAACCTGTCACTGCCAATTGCATGTCTTTTATCTAAAAATGAGCATATATACCTGTGTGTCATACCATGTTATATTCTTCAATAGAGATTTAATCAATTATATGCTGTACATAGACATAGTTCAACCAGCTGCCTAGAGAGAAGATGAAGATGCGATGGACATCTACAATGCTGAGCAAGGTGCCAAACTCTCCCAGATCCATTAGAGGTCTTTGGCAGCCACCACAGAGCGCCTTTACAGGCTCTAAGAGCGGGAGAACTTATAGCACCACCTGACTGGCAGATCATAAACCATATAAGGTTCGATTGTATGAAAACACATACATTCTTCTCAATCATGTACGTGTAGGCCAATGCATTTTCAATATGAGAAAACATCAATGATTCATCACATGCAACTTCAATTCTGTAAAATCTTCATATACTTGAATAATCCAACTTTGCAAGTAGCTACAAACTATACTCCTATTCAATATTATCATATCGCATGAAGATTAAACAAAGAGATACGGTCAGCCATATGGCTGAGATCTCAAGTAACTATCAAGATGCATGCATATATGAAAATGGTTAGATATACAATCTAACATTATACAATAGTACAAAGTTGTTTAATCATGCATCATTCGTAGGAGCTACGTGTAAGTTAAACCTCCTAAATATATGTGTTATAAAAGAAGAACTGGCCCTATGGAGAGGTCCAACCAAAGGTATATCAGAAAGCAAGAGTGTCTACTGATAAGTTAATAGAATAACCGTAAAATACTCATAAAAAAAGCAGATGAGTCTTCATCCTGCATATGTAAAGTGGTATTTTATTGTATTTAGCATTGTCTATCTCATCTTATATAGTAGATGAAAAAACAACTGGACATGGAAAATTAAATAGAAATAATTTGTGCACTATTGCAAGATAATTTCTTTATAGATATTCTCTATACGTAAGCTTAGTGGAGTGTTTTCAAGTTTTAATTTCCCGTATGGATCCCTTCCATATTGTTCATCATATAATGTTGTTTTGTTCTATACTTGGTAAAACAGAGAAATTATATTCAAAATAGGAGGAAGTATATTATAATTTTGTTGACATAGCATTCTCACAATAATAGTGTAAAATTAAAGATGCAAAACAAGTAGGAAACTAATTCCTGCATAATATATATATTTATATGTCAATGGGAGTGTCGGTGTCAAAACCGGCGGATCTCCGATAGGGGGTCCCGAACTGTGCATCTAGGCGGATGGTAACATGAGACAAGGGACACGATGTTTTTACCCAGGTTCAGGCCCTCTTGATGGAGGTAAAACCCTACTTCCTGCTTGATTGATCTTGATGATATGAGTATTACAAGAGTTGATCTACCACGAGATCGGAGAGGCTAAACCCTAGAAGCTAGCCTATGGTACGATTGTTGTTGTCCTACGGACTAAACCCTCTGGTTTATATAGACACCGGAGGGGCTAGGGTTACACAGAGTCGGTTACAATGGGAGGAGATCTTCATATCCGTATCCCCAAGCTTGCCTTCCACGCCAAGGAGAGTCCCATCCGGACACGGGACGAAGTCTTCAATCTTTTATCTTCATAGTCCAACAGTCTGGCTGTCCGGATACCCCCTAATCCAGGACTCCCTCAGTAGCCCCTGAACCAGGCTTCAATGACGATGAGTCCGGCGCGCAGATTGTCTTCGGCATTGCAAGGCGGGTTCCTCCTCCGAATACCTCATAAAAGATTTTGAACACGAGGGTCGTGTCTGGCTCTGCAAAACAAGTTCCACATACCACCGTAGAGAGAATAATATTTCCACAAATCTAATCTGCTGACGTACCGCACAGCGTGGCATCACACCATGACCAGGCCTTTATCTGAATCGTTTTTGATCTCAGCACGTTTCGCGAGGCGGTTTCCTTGGCACGTCTTGTCGAAGCAAAGATCGTGTCCCTTATATTACGGGATTCCCATCAATACAGATGTGGGTAACCCAACCATGCCCGCTTGGTGTGACTCCTCGATTTGAGGTAAGTCCCAAACGGCCACAAGGGAGACACCTGGTATTCAACCTCTTTATAAAGGGACCAAGGCCTATCCCTTTCTTTCGATCTCAATCGAATCCGCCTCCTGCCTCGAGTTCCAACACCCAAAGCCCAGGTTCAGGCGCTTTGGACCTACAAGTATGTCCGGATCCAACCTTCAAGGCCGGTGGATGCCTTCCTCCGTCAAGGAGGAAGACGTAATGAAGCTAAGGGAGGCCAGGTACCTGACCGGCGAAATCCTGCATAGGTTGCCTGCTCAAGGGTAGGTTATTCCCACTCCCAAGCCCGGTGAGAGCGTCGTGTTCGTATCTCACTTCCTCAGAGGGCTAGGATTCGCGCTAGACCCCTTTGTGAGGGGGCTCATGTTTTATTATGGGCTGGACTTCCATGATTTAGCTCCGGAGTCTATCCTCCATGTCTCATTGTTCATCATCGTGTGCGAAGCTTTCCTCCATATTTCCCCTCACTTTGGATTGTGGCTCAAGACCTTCAAAGTGGAGCCAAAGATGATCGAGGGGCAGCACGCAGAGTGCGGAGGCGCCGTAATAAGAAAAAATGTCGACGCCCCATGGCCCGAGGGCTCTTTCCCAGAGGTGCCCAGCCTATGGCAACAAGAGTGGTTTTATATCACGGCTCCCAGGGGTACCAAGTGGGTGGCCCCACCTATATTTCGCTCGGGTCCCCCGCCACGACTAACGTCGTGGATCAATAAGGGTTTAGACTAGGGGCCAGTAAAGGATGTGCCCATATTGTAGAGCCGCATTCGGGATCTCCTTGAAAGAGATGTTAGTCTGGTCACGGCGATGCAAGTCATGATAATTCGCCGAGTCCTGCCCTGCAAACGTTGTCCCCTCCGCCTGTGGGAGTTCAATCCGGAGGGACCGCGAGGTCTTCAACACTTCCTAGGCATGACACCCGAGGAGTTGTACAAATTGTTCTTCGGATCACAAATAATGTGTCCGGGCACCATCGAGGATGCAGGTCTGAGCTGCTACCGTCCGGATACCCAAGTAAGTAACCTCGCATCTGAACACACTGTCCGTTTATTTATCATAATGTTGCCCTAAAAAAAGCCGCTCTTTGACCAGGATTGGATAGCGAAGGCAAAGTTGATCAGGTGTCCGGCCCCCCTCCCTGAGACCTCGCGCCGATCCTGTGTTAACCAGGATGCTAGAGATCGCGCCTTATCAAGCGCCTTCTGGAGAAGATGAAGGGGGGAACAAGGAGGATAGCGCCTCCGCGAAGGAGGTTAACCGGGGAGAAAGAACTAAAACTTCCTCTCCCTAGGGAAGAAAGAGGACCTCCTCCGAAGACCCGGAGACTACGGTCTCCAAACAGGGGAAGAAATCTTCGCCGGGGGTCCTGCCCTGGGGGATACCCTGGCCGCACTATGCCCTCAAGGGGATCAGCCCTCCACCGAGCTGTAAGTAAAAGGGGACCTTAATAGTGGAAATATCTTGCTTTACTTCTGAGAAAAGTAACCGAAGCCTTTATTTTGCAGTTCGGATTTTCGAAAGAGCTTGTCTTCGGGGGATCTTCTTCCAAAGATGATGGAGAGCGAAACGCCTCCCCCTGCCGTACCGCCTTATGAGGCGGGCGACCCCGAGGTGTCGTCACGGAGGGTTTCTCCTGACCCGGTAGGGCCGGAAGGTAATCGTATGTCCACCCGAAGTCCCCAGTATCCGGCTCTTGAAGAGAGCACTCGAAAGAGTCCGACACCGTCTGGGGTGCAGTCGGGCATACTTAGAGATCTGTTAAAGAAAGCAGCTATCTCCGAAGAGCACCGCATGTTGATGAGTACGGTGATTGAAAAGATCTCGTCCGCCGAAAGCAGGTTGCATGAAGCCTTTACGAGTATACTGACAGGCTTTGAGGTACGCGAAATGATGTATATTTTTATCAGTACCGCGCATTTTGAGATGCACCCTGTGTAGATAGTAGCCCCTGAGACTCTGGGTGCCGTCGAAGACGACGGCGCACAGAGGATCATAGTCCCAGGAATAATCTTGCCACCTTATTATTTAGGTGGCGAAGTGTCCGGTGGCCATCCGGGCTGATGAGTTTGTCGAGTTAAAGTGGCAGCTTGATGTGGCAGATGCCGACATCGTACTTGTCAACAAGCGGCTGGACGAGGCACCAGGTATGTGATTCCTCCGGCGACACGCGGGAAGAGGAGCGAAATGCCAGTATCTTATAACATGTGTATAAATGCAGACGGAGCTGCGGCCGTGGAGAAACTGCGGGCAGAGCTTGCCCAAGCCAAAGTACAAGCCAGAAAAAGCGATGCGGCTGCCCGAAAGGCAATTGAGGAGCTGAAAGCCGAACATGCTGCTCACTGCCAAAGCAAGGAGGAAATAGCCAGGATGGCGGTGGAATTGAAGAATGCCGCTGACCGTTACAAGCTTCTTGAAAAGGAAGATCAAGCGAAGAGGACAGACCCGAAGAAGGCCACGGTGGCGGCCAAAGACACCCGCTCTGCCATGAGAGCGCTGGAGGAAGAGCTGCTTCAAGCCGGAGACATCGCGGCTGGGAAGCCTTTTATGCTGCGGATGAGGTTTGGAGATCCTAAATATGCTCCTTTGGACCATCTGTGGAGTTCGCCGGACGCATATCTGGATTTAGGAGCGTGTGGAGAAGCTGTTCTCGTCGCAATTTAATGTTCCAGATCGTCCGCTCCCGTTGACTGATTGGCTGGCCGAATGGGCCGAGCTGAATAGACTGTCCGGACTTGCCATGAGATCTGTTGTGGATCATTTGTGGCCGGAAAGGCCAAAGCCGAACAGTTACTTTAGTTTGGTGCAGCAGTTCCTTGGTGCAGTGCCGCATATCAACGCGATGAAGAGGTCGGCGTGCATAGAGGGTGCGCGGATGGCCCTTGCCCATGTGAAGACATACTGGACGGAGATGGAGGCCACCACCGTTGCAACCCAAGATTCGGACAAAAGCCGGGTACCTGCCGAGCATTACTTTCGAGAAGTTCTTGAGGGCGCTCGTGCAATAGAAGCGCAGCGCTCCAAGAATATTATGTTTTAAAGACATGTATTCCCATTGAAAAACAACGTGTTGCTTAATTGTAAAGGCTATTTTATACTTTTGCCTAAAAGAATTATAGTACCTCCTGTGCGGCCGTTCATGTATATATGTATATAACCTGAAAGATGGCAGTCGTCGGCTTCAGCCCCACGCATATAATGCGGGGGTGTTCGCAGAAGATGCATGTTCACACTTGGTCCAACGTCTTGGTCCATTAAGGAGGTGATAGCGCAACGAACTAGGCAATCGGACTATAATGCTTTAACACTTTCACTTAGCCCTAGGAGTTTGACAGTGGGGCTACTATATAGCCCCTGATGGCTCTGCGCTCATCCGAACTCGGGGCACGTATATGCCTGGCCGGGAAATGACCCTTCGTTAAGGCGGAGGAATCTCGAAGATTCCGCGAGGTCATCAAGTGGTTGACCAGTCTCGCGCTATATCATGACAGTCAGTTTTCGGCTTTCTCTACTGATGTGCTTGTCCGGGTGACCCAGGGCACAATCGCAGTAGTTCTCCTGGTGCCGCCCTATATAGAATGGAACGTAAGGCAGCAAAACACAGGAGCCAGGCAAACCCAACATTTGACCAAAGACATGATTCGGAGCTGATGCATATAAGGCCTAACTCGCGACGCCGAACACTCCCTAAGGTATTCGGTCTTTATGATTGAACCCGGGCGTAATATTGCCCTTTGTAGTAAGCCCCTAGTGTCCAGGTACGTGCAATATTCTGACGTGGCCACATGCCAATACGTCAGCATCCTTCCCAGTTATACTGAGGATCTGAGGGATATATTTCAACAAAAGACGCTGAAAAAAGGTTTACGCAGGGTCTTAATCTAAAAAGAATCCTTGAAATGGGTCCCTGCTGCACGTCTGCGCCCGTGTCTCCGTTGTGCCGTATCCTGGACGGGTGTAGCACGATGGTCATCTGTAAAAGAGAGGAACTTTAGTGGAAAAGTAGTCGTGCAAAGAGGTAGGTTATATTAAATAAACCATGTACAGTTCAAGATGGGTAAACTTGAGCCTAATTGTCACTTGTTTACACGCGTTGAGCCCCTTGTATTGTTTTTAGGGGTGCATCCATCAAACCTGTATAAATTATGTACAACTATGCCGGACTCGTCTAGCCGTGTCCGTGGTCTTAACGACCTGTCAGATGCTTTAGTTGGTGAGGCCGTCTAGTGTGCGGCTGCTAAGGCCGCCGCATGGTCTTCCGCGCGCAAGGAGTGCTCAAGATTTCCATGTACTGTAATGATGCCACGTGGACCGGGCATCTTGAGCATGAGAGAAGCGTAATGCGGTATTGCATTAAAGCGGATGAAAGCTTCGCGTCCGAGTAGTGCTTGATAGACGCTTTGAACGGAGCGATATGGAAGGTTAACTTCTTACTGCAGAAGTTATTCGGAAAGCCGAATATAACCTATAGTAGCAGGGAGCCCGCGCAATGGGCTTCTGGGCCTGGCGTTACTCCTTTAAAGGTAGTATTGCTATGGATGATTTTTGTTGGGTCCACCCCCATTTTGCGGACTGTGTCCTGATATATCAGGTTTAAACTACTGCCGTTGTCCATCAGGACTCGTGTAAAAGTGGTATCCGTCAATTATTGGGTCTAACACCAAGGCAGCCCATCCTGCCTGCCGGATGCCGGCCGAGTAATCCCGATGGTCGAAGATGATTGGTTGGGACGACTAGTGGCACAACCCAGTGGCAACGGGCCCTGGGGCATGTGTCCTTAGTGTCGCCGCTTTGTTTCTCCCTTTCGTCACGTGTAACGTGTTTACTGTTTTGATTTCTAGCAGGAATTTCTTCTGTTCCCCAGTGCTTTGCTTGCGAGGCTCGTCCTCGTCTTCACTGGTGTATCCAGCCCCTTGTGTTCGGCGTTGAGTTTGCCGGACTGCTTGAAGACCCAACATTCTCTATGGGTGTGATTGGCGGGTTTGTCGGGGGTGCTGTGGATTTGGCATATTTTGTCCAAAATCGGCCGGACAGTTCGTCCCCGTTGCCTTTAGGGGGCGGCTTTTGCTGATGTGACCGAGAGCTATTGAATGCGGCGTTTAGCGCCGTGCTCTTCGGACTATCATCTTTATTTCGACTCTTGTTTTTGCTGCATCGTGGCTTCCCGTTTCCGTCCCTAACTTCGGATGTACTTGGGTCGCTGGTGCTGCATCGAGCCAACCAGCTGTCCTCGCCCGCGCAAAAGCGGGTCATTAGGCTTGTTAATGCAGCCATTGTTCTCGGCTTTTCTTGGCCGAGGTGTCTGGCAAGCCATTCGTCTCGGACGCTATGTTTGAAAGCTGCTAAGGCTTCGGCGTCCGGACAATCCACTATTTGGTTCTTTTTAGTGAGGAACCTATTCCAGAGCTTTCGAGCTGACTCTCCGGGCTGTTGAGTTATATGACTTAAATCGTCTGCATCCGGTGGTCGGACATAGGTCCCTTGAAAATTTGCCCAAAAGGCGTTCTCGAGCTCTTCCCAACTTGTAATAGTGTTTTCAGGGAGGCTTTTAAGCCAGTGCCGGGCTGGCCCTTTGAGCTTGAGGGGTAAGTATTTGATGGCATGGAGATCATCTCCCCTCGCCATGTGGATATGGAGGATGTAGTCCTCGATCCAGACCCCAGGTCTGTCGTTCTGTCGTATGCCTCTATGTTTACGGGTTTGAATCCCTCTAGAAATTCATGGTCCAGCACCTCATCGGTGAAACATAGGGGGTGTGCGGCACCCCTGTATCTGGGTGTACCGTGGTGTTCAGATGTTTGTTGTGTTGTATTGCGCGCTGTAGCGCGCTTTCTTGGCCCGTAGATGGATCTGGTTGGGCCGTCCTTTTGATGCGAGTCTTCGCGTGGATCGCCTACTGGCTTATTTGCAGCGTCATTTGCCACTTTGTGTCCGCCATGAGGTCGTCTATCCGACCGGATGGCTATTTTGTTTTTTGACTGCGGGGGCTCCAGGGCCTCATCGTCGAATTCAGGTAGTAGCTTTCGCTTCGGGTAGCTCTTTGTGTGGCGACTGCTGCCATACTTTTCTGCGGTGTTGAGTACCTTACTCCATCTGATTCTAAGTGTGTCTTGTGCAGCCTTGAGCTTTTGCTTCTGCTTTTTCAGACTTCGCACAGTGGCGACAAGCCTTTGATGGATATGCTCCTGCTCCAGGAACTTGTTCGGCGTGATGTCATCCGGACTGTTATCCTCACCAGAGGCAGGTTGTTCGGTTTGATATTCCGTATTGCCATGGTCGGACGGTGGTTCAATGCCATGTTCGTCATTCACGGGCTTACCCTGCTCTATCGCAAGGTCCGTATGATCGCTGTTTCTTCCGAGGCGGGATTTTGAGCGGTGCTTATGCCGCCGCCTTGATTGCTTCTCGAGGGATCGATCCTTCGCTGCGTCCTTTGGTGCCTCGTCGTCGTTTTCTTTAGGTGTGTCCACCATGCATACATCATATGTAGAGGTGGCTGTCCAGTGCCCTGTGGGCAGTGGTTCCTGTTCGTCTCCTGCATTGTCGTCCATACCGTCGATGTCTTCAGAGTCGAAGTCGAGCATGTCGGTCAGATCGTCGACAGTGGCTATTAAGTGGGTGGTGGGTGGGCGGCGAATTTCTTCGTCATCCGCATCCCAGTCCTGCCGGACGTAGTTCGGCCAGGATTCTCCTGACAAGGAGAGAGAGCTTAGCGAGCTCAGTGTATCGCCGAAGGGCGAGTGCTAAAAAATGTCCGCAGAGGTGAACTCCATGATCGGTGCCCAGTCGGATTCGACAGGCACGGGCGCAGGCGGTTCGGAGTCTGTGGCCGGAGAGGAATCCGGTAGTTCGGCGTCACGACTCTCGTGAAGGGTAAGGTCGATATTTGGCTCGATTGCCGTTGAGAGTGCGGCCTCCGTGGCGGGGTCTATCCACCCGTCCGTGGATGGCGCACGTGGCTCCGAACTGAGGGTCGGAGCGGTCGCAGGTGCGATCTCCTGAACGCCGTCCGATGGCAGAGCTAAATCATGCTCATCGTGGCCCTGCGGCGCAATCGACAAGGGCTCGAATCCATCGAAGATCAAATCCCCGTGGATATCGGCCGTATAGTTTAGGCTTCCAAACCCGACCTGGTGGCCAGGGGCGTAACTTTCAATCTGCTCCAGATGGCCAAGTGAGTTGGCCCGCAGTGCAAAGCCGCCGAATACAAAGATCTGTCCGGAGAGAAAAGTCTCACCCAGGACCGCATCGCTATCGATGATCGAAGGAGCCATCCAGCCTGACAGCGACGACATAGAGGAACTCTCAATGAAAGCACCAATGTTGGTGTCAAAATCGGCGGATCTCGGGTAGGTGGTCCTGAACTGTGCGTCTAGGCGGATGGTAACAGGAGACAAGGGACACGGTGTTTTTACCTAGGTTCGGGCCTTCTCGATGGAGGTAAAACCCTACTTCCTGCTTGATTGATCTTAATGATATGAGTATTACAAGAGTTGATCTACCACGAGATCGGAGAGGCTAAACCCTAGAAGCTAGCCTATGGTATGATTGTTGTTGTGCTACGGACTAAACCCTCCGGTTTATATATACACCCGAGGGGCTAGGGTTACACAGAGTCGGTTACAATGGGAGGAGATCTTCATATCTATATCCCCAAGCTTGCCTTCCATGCCAAGGAGAGTCCCATTCGGACACAGGACGAAGTCTTCAATCTTTTATCTTCATAGTCCAACAGTCCGGCCAAAGGATATAGTCCGGCTGTCCGGATACCCCCTAATCTAGGACTCCCTCAGGGAGAACCAAACTCATCTAAGACTAAATTATGTTTGCAAAAGGCCGATACTTGTGAAATGCGATCATATTTGGTTGCAATTCTATTTAGACAAAAAACGCCTCATGATAAAGGTTTATAAAATTCTAGCCCGCACATCGGGCGGGCCACTTTGCTAGTTTTATGAAAGACACCATGAATAAAGTGTGAACCACCATCAGTCATTAGATATCTAGGGACTCCAAACCTCGGAAAAATAACTTCCTTAAGCATCTTAATAGAGGTGTTATGGTCAGCACTACTAGTTGGAGTAGCTTCTACCCACTTAGTAACGTAATCAACAACAACTAAAATATGTGTATACCCACTAGAGGAAGGAAACGGTCCCATATAATCAAAGCCCCAAACATCAAATGGTTCAATAACAAATGAATAATTCATAGGCATTTCTTGACGTCTACTAATATTACAAATTCTTTGACATCCATCACAAGACAAGAAAAACTTACGGGCATCTTTGGAAAGAGTAGGCCAATAAAAACCGGATTGCAATACCTTATGCGCAATTCTATTTCCAGCGTGGTGTCCGCCATAAGCTTCGGAGTGACACTTGCGTAGGATCTGTTCCTGTTCATGCTCAGGTACACAACATCTAATAACACCATCTACTCCTTCTTTATAAAGGTGTGGGTCATCCCAGAAGTAATGTCTTAAATCATAGAAAAACTTTTTCTTTTGCTGGTACGTGAAACTAGGTGGTATAACTTTAGCAACAATGTAATTAGCATAATCAGCATACCATGGAGCAGTATGAGAAGCATTTATGACAGCTAATTGTTCATCAGGAAAACTATCATCAATAGGTAGTGGGTCATCAAGAACATTCTCTAACCTAGACAAGTTGTCTGCAACGGGGTTCTCGGCTCCCTTTCTATCAATAATATGCAAATCAAATTCTTGTAATAGGAGAACCCATCTAATAAGTCTAGGTTTAGCATCTTTCTTTTCCATAAGATATTTAATAGCAGCATGAT
>NC_057801.1:820114564-820128598 GCF_018294505.1 Triticum aestivum | reverse complement strand
TCAACTTCAATACCTCTTTCAGAAATTTTATGCCCCGGGACAATACCTTCATTAACCATAAAGTGGCACTTCTCCCAATTCAAGACAAGATTAGTTTCTTCACATCTCTGCAAAACTCGATCAAGGTTGCTTAAGCAATCATCAAAAGAAGTTCCATACACGGAGAAATCATCCATGAAAACCTCAACAATCTTTTCACTAAAGTCAGAGAATATAGCAGTCATACATATTTGAAAGGTAGCAGGTGCATTGCATAAACCAAAAGGCATACGTCTATAAGAAAAGGTACCGAAAGGGCAAGTAAAAGTGGTCTTTTCTTGATCCTCTTTTGACACAAGTATTTGAGATAAACCCGAATAACCATCTAGAAAGCAAAAATGCGTATGTTTGGATAATCTTTCTAGCATTTGATCAATAAAAGGTAAAGGGTAATTATCCTTTTTAGTAGTTTTATTTAGTTTGCGGAAATCAATTACCATTCTATAACCTCTAACAATTCTTTGTGTGATCAATTCATCTTTATCATTAGGAACAACAGTAATACCTCCCTCCTTAGGGACACAATGGACATGACTTCCCCACTGACTATCAGCAACGAGATAAATTATACCTGCCTCCAGAAGCTTTAGTACTTCTTTTCTTACCACTTCTTCCATCTTAGGATTTAACCGTCCTTGGTGATCAACAATCGGTTTAGAGTCTTTCTCCAATTTTATTTTGTGTTGGCATAGACTGGGACTAATGCCCCTAAGATCATCAAGAGTATATCCAATAGCAGCATGGTGCTTCTTCAGAGTTTTCAATAATTTCTCTTCTTCCCGCTCTGAAAGGTTAGCACTAATAATAACATGATGTATCTTCTTTTCATCAAGACAAGCATATTTAGGAGTATCAGGTAATGGTTTAAGTTCAAACACGGGATCTCCCTTGGGTGGAGGAGGATCCCCTAGAATTTCAACAGGCAAGTTATGTTTCAAGATAGGTCCTTGTTTAAAGAATACTTCATCTATTTCCCTTCTTCATTCATAAACATATCATTTTAATGGTCTCGTAAATATTGTTCTAAATGATCATTAGGAGGCACGGCAATAGAAGCAAGACCAATTAATAATTTCATCTTTACTAGGCAGTTCTTTATAATGGGGTTGTCTACGAAATTTAGCAAAATTAAAATCATGAGACATATCTCCTAAACCAACAGTAACAATATCTTTTCCGTAGTCTATATTAGCATTAACAGTATTCAAGAAGGGTCTACCAAATATAATGGGACAAAAGTCATCTTGTGGGGAACCAAGAACAAGAAAATCAATAGGATACTTAACCTTTCCACACAAGACTTCAACATCCCTAACAATACCAACTGGTGAAATAGTATCTCTATTGGCAAGCTTAATTGTAACATCAATTTCTTCTATCTCAGCAGGTGCAATATCATTCATAATTTATTCTAACAATGTTCTCCTATTTTAACAGAAATAACCGGCATGCCAATAACAGGTGTATGTTTACCCTTAGTATCGGGTCTAGCAATTCTAGCAGCTTCATTACAGAAATAAATAACATGCCCATCAATATTATTGGCTAAGAGATCTTTAACCATATAAATACTAGGTTCAACTTTAATTTTCTCAGAGGGTGTAGGTGTTATAGTATTACTCTTACGAACCACAGTTGAAGCTTTAGCATGATCCTTTATTCTAATAGGGAAAGGTGGTTTCTCAATATAAGCGGTAGGAACAATAGGATCAACATTATAAGTGATAGTCTTTTTTTCAACTTTAATAGGTTCAACTACTTTTACTTCAATGGGAGGATTATATTTAAACCACTTCTCGTTAGGGAGATCAACATGAGTAGTAAAGGATTCACAGAAAGAAACTACTATCTCAGAGTCAAGTCCATATTTACTGCTAAATTCACGGAAAACATCGGTATCCATAAAAGATTTAACACAATCAAACTTGGGTGTTATACCTGACTTCTTACCTTCGTCGAGATCCCAATCTTCAGAGTTGCGTTTAATTCTTTCCAGTAAATCCCATTTGAATTCAATAGTCTTATCACAAAAGAACCCGTACAAGAAGTATCGAGCATGGAGCGATTATTGAGAGAAAGCCGAGCATAAAGATTTTGAATAATAATTTCTCTTGAGAGCTCATGATTGGGGCATGAATATAACATTGATTTAAGCCTCCCCCAAGCTTGAGAGATGCTTTCTCCATCGCGAGGCCAAAAATTATATATATAATTATGATCATGATGAACAAGATGCATAGGATAAACCTTCTGATGAAATTCCAATTTCAATCAGTTGTAGTTCCATGATCCTATATCATCACATAGCATAAACCATGTCAATGCCTTTCCCTTCAATGATAAATGGAGAACCTTCTTCTTGATAACATCCTCGGGCATACCTGCAAGCTTAAATAATGCACAAACTTCATCCACATAGATTAGGTGAAAATTGTGATGTAATGTTCCATCTCCTGTAAAAGGATTAGTTAGCAGTTTCTCTATCATACCCGAAGGAATTTCAGAGTAAACATTTTCAGTAGGTTCAGTAGGTTGAGGAGCAACTCTTTGCTCTACTGGTCGGAGTGAATATACCCCGAACAAGCCCCTCAAAGGATTATGTTCCATAGTAACAAGTGACAGTAAATTTCAGCACACTACATAAGTTTTTCCTTACCAAATTCCACCTACCAAAGGCGCTTCACTCCCCGGCACCGGCGCCAGAAAAGAGTATTGATGACCCACAAGTATAGGGGATCTATCGTAGTCCTTTCGATAAGTAAGAGTGTCGAACCTAACGAGGAGCAGAAGGAAATGACAAGCAGTTTTCAGTAAGGTATTCTCTGCAAGCACTGAAATTATCTGTAACAAATAGTTTTGTGATAAGGTAATTTGTAACGGGTGACAAGTAATGAAAGTAAATAAGGTGCAGCAAGATGGCCCAATCCTTTTTGTAGCAAAGGGCAAGCCTGGAAAAACTCTTATATGAACGAAAATGCTCCTGAGGACACATGGGAATTATCGTCATGCTAGTTTTCATCACGCTCATATGATTCGCGTTCGTTACTTTGATAATTTGATACGTGAGTGGACTGGTGCTTTGGTACTGCCCTTCCTCGGACAAGCATCCCACTTATGATTAACCCCTATTGCAAGCATCCGCAATTACAAAAGAAGTATTAAGGTAAACCTAACCAGTGCATGAAACAGATGGATCCAAATCAGCCCTGTCGTGGGTTTGTCACGGCAGATGTCCTAGCGAAAGGACTTAGTCGTGGAGCCATCGCAACGGGTTAGCTCGAAGGGGTTAAAGCGGACACAAGGACACAGAGGGTTTTTATACTAGTTCGTCCCCTTCGATGAAGGTAAAAGCCTATGTCTAGTTGTGATGGGATTGATGTGGTTTCGACGACTAGGGAGCAGATAAGCTTCGCCTAAGTCTCGAGTTTTTGTTGTCTGTCCTCAAACCGTCGTCGGGTCGTCCCCTTATATACATGGGTGACGCCCGTCGGTTTACAGAGTCCCAACCTCCGGTTCATAAACGTGCCCGGGTTGGTCTCTTTATTCCTAACTTACAGTACAAGTTTATATCAGGCCGGTTTACGGCTACAAACCCTAAACCGACTATAGGCCTTGGGCCGTTCTATGCCTCTTTGGGCTTTAACATCTTGGGTCCATCGACAAAGTTAACCCGGGCCATGTAGGCCGGTTTACATCAAATAGTAATATCCCCAACATTAGGCCCCAGATTGATTTGAACAGGTTCATGTCAATCCTTAGCAAAAAATCTCTGTCTTCAATATCTTCCGATAACTGTTTAAACCGTCGTGTCGTCATCTCCTCTGGTTACTGTAAACCGGTATGACGTCACCATAAACATACCATTTTTATTTGTTAGATCCGCAATAATCAAGGCGACAGCTGGGCTTCCGAAATCTGCGGCTCCTGGATTCGCGCGCCTGACACACGCACTATGCCTCATAAATAGGACCGGAAGGTCATTTTCCTTTTCCTCCCCTTCGTCCCTTCTCTCTTCGTCTTCCTCACGCCCCAGAACTCGGAGCTCCGCCGCCGTCGCTGACTTCTGCATCACCCTGGGCCGCTGCATCAACCTGACCGCACCAGAGAATCGCGGCGATCTTCCTTGTCTTCTTGAATCCTGGTAAGGCCTCTGCTTCCTTGCCCCAGATCTATTCTAGGGTTCATCGTTCTACCATGTTCTTGCTTGCTGTTCATCTCCATGGCAAGTCCTGTTGAGGGAGTCCTGGACTAGGGGGTGTTCGGACAGCCGGACTATCATTATCCGCCGGACTCCAAGACTACGAAGATAGAAGATTGAAGACTCCGGCTCGTGTCCAGAAGGTACTTTCCTTGGCGTGGAAGGCAAGCTTGGCAATACGGATATGTAGATCTCCTACCATTGTAACCGACTCTGTGTAACCCTAGCCTCTCCGGTTCTATATAAACCGGAGAGCCTTAGTCCATAGGACGAACATACATCTCAACATTCATACCATAGGCTAGCTTCTAGGGTTTAGCCTCCTTGATCTCGTGGTAGATCTACTCTTGTACTACCCATATCATCAATATTAATCAAGCAGGACGTTGGGTTTTACCTCCATCGAGAGGGCCCGAACCTGGGTAAAAACATTATGTCCCTCGTCTCTTGTTACCATCCGCCTAGACGCACAGTTCGGGACCCCCTACCCGAGATCCGCCGGTTTTGACACCGACACCTGTAGACAGATCTTGGCCCCTGTACTGTGATTTCCAGCCGCTTCTAACATTCATCCATAAGTTCTTATTCGACTCCTTAAATATCATTCATTTTTCTGCTTGTTTGAACCTATACTGTTCCGCTGTAAGCTTGACTTTACATTTTTACTTCTTTTCCGCACTGGCTATAGATCCATTGTTTTGAAAGAATCAGTGTGAAACCTGTTTCTATCCACATACTTTTAATTCCTAGATCCGGCGGTTTAACTTAGCAGAACGAACACACGAACCCGTATATACCATTAGTCCTCTTGTTGAACCGCCAGACACTGTCATCTCAGATAGCTCCGGTTTAAATAGAACTTCCTCCGGTTAAAATAGATGCACCTTCGGTTTAGGGTCAAACATACTCTTAAATCGGAATAATTTTGCCTTGTAGATTTCATAATGGCGAAGCAGATATATGAATGCAACTGGGTTCCCTCTCGTGTCACGGAGACACAGCTGAATAACTTAGTTCTGACCGGTGCCTTGAGCAGTAAAAATACTATCCACTGGAGAGTTCCAGGTGAAGAATGTCCTCCCACTCCGCAAGGAGAAGTCGTTGTTTTTGCGGATCACTTGGCCCGGGGTTTCAATCCGCCCGGTTCAAAATTTTATCGGGACGTCTTGGCCAATTTCCAATTGCGCCCGCAAGATACCGGTCCAAACTCCGTTACCAATATTTGTCACTTCCAAGTGCTTTGTGAGGTCTACTTCCAAGAGGAACCCATAGTTGAGCTGTTCCGAGACTGTTTCCACTTGAACCGTCGCACAGAGTTCACTGATGGCCCCAACATGGAACTGGGTGGCATGGAAATCCAGAGAAGAAAAGAAGTCACTTATCCTCACGCCAAGCTGCACAGTCACCCCCAAGAATGGAATCACTCTTGGTTCTACTACAGAGACACTTCCCCTGCTGATGAAAATCCTTTGCCTGGCTTCTGTCCGGAAAGACTTAGCAATACACACCCCTTCCCACCAAGGCTAACCGCTAAAGTGAGGAGCAAATATGCCCCTCAACTGTCCAAGCTCAGAGCTTTCATGGCCAACGGTTTGACGGGAGTTGATCTTGCCCGTTGCTGGATTTCATGGAGCATACTGCCTCTCAGTATACGCTCCGGTTTAATGTGCAAGTATACCGGTCGGGTTAACGACCCTTTAAGGCACTGCAATATTCAGCTGACTGCAGATGAAGTCACAGAAGCTGTGAAGAAGATGCTGAATGAACCGGAATACGCTTGCGCCCGAACCGGTCTGCTTCTCTTCTGCGCTACCAATAAACCGCCTGCTGTAAGCGTCTTACCTTTGTTTTCACAGAATTTATGATTTCCGCACTTATATTCCGTTAACTCCAATATTGTCTGAAACAGGGAGATGATCCATTTTGGAGCAAGAAGCTTCCTCAAGAGCCATCAGAGAAGATAAACCGACCCAAAACGAGGGTGAAGAAACCTGCCCAGAAGAAGAGAAACACCGCCTCTTCCAACCCGGACTTTGATGATGATGATGTGGGTAATCCGGACCTTGAGGTAGACCTTGATTCAGTAGGCTTACTTTTCATACGCCTTATTGATGATGATGTTTGTCAGGACGATGCTGAAGCTAGCAACGCTGATGTCCCAGAGGTAACTATTCTTTCTTTTGACTCAGACCCTTTGCCCTTGCCAAAACTTCGCCAAGCAAACCGGAAAGTTAAATTTTCTCATCCTCTTGCTTACTTGGATCCCAAATTTCTTGTGAAGACCCAGCAACATGAAGCCCGTCGCACAACCCGGCACATCGGCCAGGTAGTTACCTCCGTCGGTTTACCGAATAGCCCGGTTCGGAAACGCCGCTCAGAGGTCTCCGATCTATTCGTTAGCTTTCGTCCTAAAGCGGGTTTTATTCGTCAACCTCTTAATCCGCCTGACTCCGATTATCAGGTCACTTCCCATTCATCTTCTGGTGAATCCTCGGCCACTCAACTGCCACCGCTAAAAACCGTTATTGGGTAAGTTAGACTGATCATAATACTTTGTTACATATGGCTTGTGACTTATACTGCTCTTTGACCATTGCATCTTTTTTCAGGGCTAAGCCTAGACCGAGCAAAAAGGCTCGTCTGGATAATACGACCGAGGGAGGTGCTGTCCCTGAACCGGAGAAGGCACCTGACATTGATGCATCTATTCGCGAAGATATTCATAATGACCCACCTCCACAAGACGATGTCCATGTTGAAGAAAGGCCTACTGACACTTCTGGCCTTGTCAACCAGCCTGCCAGCCCCGTTCAGATTGAAAAATCCATCGGTCCTTCCAAAACTGCTGATAAACCGACAGTGCCAGTGCAAAGCGTCGAGTCCAAAGATGATGATGTTATAATTACTGGTATTGGTCGTTCCGAGCCGGGGAACCCTGTCGCTTTAGCCAAGCATTATGCCAAGGAAGAATTCTCTGCTATGAAAGGCAAGTGGGATGTCGATTTATCGACTTATGCTGCTCTGAACGCCCAAGACCTTCACTCTGGTTATTTGAACCGGCTGTACACTAGCCGTGACTATGAAGCTGGTCTGGTCAGGATGATGAAGGAGAAACTTGAGGTAACTCCCTTGTGCTCTTTACCGCAATCTTATTATCTCATCTAGCCCCCAAGAATCAGATTGTATCTATTTTCAAACCGAGACCATAACACGGATCACAATGTCTTGAAATCCATTAGTGTAATCACCAAGGGCTGGTTTGACTTAGCAGGGTTAAATCGGGGCTTTAATAAAGATCTTAGCAATAAAGTACCATCGAATAGCCATTAGCCCCCAAGTGCCAAGTTGAATACCTGTATTGAGCTTGGGAGTTTATAATGTAGTACTCGGATGAAGATCAAATATGCATTAGCCCCCAAGTATCAAGTACATAACTTGTTGTGCGGTTGATACTTCCAAACCGTGTACTGTTTTCTTAAAGCATGTCATTATCTGATACAGGCGGACCTGAAGACCAAAGATAACCAAGTCGCTGACCTTCAAGAGATCTTGAAGACCCAACAAGCTGAAACCGCTAAGGCAAAGGAAGAGTTGACTAGTGTTTTAAGCATCATGGAGCAGCTGAGGGAAGGTTTCAAAAAAGATCAAGCTGACTGGGCCACTGAGAAGGCCGGTTTAATTAAAAGGGCTGAGAATGCTGAAGCTGCTCTTAAACCGGTGGTAGATGAACTATCCACCGTAAAGCGGCAAGTGCATGCCATGACCTCTGCTATCTTTGGTAAATTTCCTTTTGTTCTTTTTTTTATGATACTATGGCCTCTGTATAATGGGTCCGGTTTGTAATTTATCTTGTAATGCTGTAGGCACACGCATTGGTCACTTGGGGTCCGATGTTCGGAAGAAACTCAAAGCTGCCTACACTCTGATTGAACAGCTATACACTGGAGCGCAGCGAGTCATCACTACTGCATCGCATAACAATCCGGCACCGACGCTGATTCAAGATACCTTGAAAAGGTTGTCCATGCTTCCTGCTCGGATTGACGAATTAAAGAGATCAGCTGCTCGAACCGGAGCTATCAACACCTTGATCCGGGCAAAAGCATGGGTGCCAGACTTCGATCCCATTGAAGCAGCACAAGGTTACCCCAGCTTGAAGGATGATAAACCGGGCGGTGCGCCCCCTGGCTTGTCAATTGGCTGAAGAGGCAGATCTGACGCATTACCAAGCTCAATATGACCATCAGAACAAACGAGTGGCTGCCCCAATTCCTGAAGCGGAAAATCTGATTCCTCCAATCCGTAAGCACACTTATGCTCCTGATATTGAACCGTCTTCACTGATTCATGAAGAGGCTGTCTTTCAAGCTTTAATGGGGATCGACTGGACCACTATTGATTTCCAGCCGATGGGTAATCATGATGAAGCTGAAGCGGCGCAGGATGACCCACAACCATCAAACTGGGGCGGCGAACAGGCGTGAACCGAACTCCAGTGTAACTTAGCTGGATACATTAATCCACGAAGAGAACAACTTTATGTAGGCACCATGTTGCCTTGTAATAGGATAGCTAATGCTTTTGCTTTAAATGTGCCTTTGTGCACAGGCACTGACGCCCTTACTTGAATTCTGCAACTTATGTTTCCTGCAACCATGAAATTTTAAAACTGCCACGGCGGCTAAACCGCCAGACGGCTCATGATCTTTATATATACGTAATCAAGGAAACTTAAGTGTATGATCAAAATATGTGATACAAAATACCTGCCTTCATTGGGCATAGAGTTGGTCTTAGCCAATCTTGAAACGGAGGTTGTATAAACCATTATCCTCACAGGAGACAATAGCTCCTAATATTTTGAAAATGTCGGTTTACCGCGCAAACCGTGCTGCGTCATTGTAAACCCTCTGTTACTCCATGATGTTAACAGAGAAGTCAAACCGGGCAAATTGCCTCCGGGTTAAAAAATGGATCAGGCTGTCTCAGCTGAATCGGTTTAAAAGCATTGGTTGTTCGAAAGAAAAATGCAATGAAAATCAGATAACAGGCAACCAAATATGAAAGAAAAAGCAACGGTAAAACGCGTGCAAATGGTGGCTGTTATGAGCCGTTCAGAAGGCATTACCATCGTCAAGACATGACCAAGCCCCCAATAGGTGTAGCTACGGTTCAAGTCGACTAGGTCCCCAACTGACACCGTGGCAAATGTGCCGGCCAAGTGGCATTGCATTGGTTCGGGTTCGACCAAGCCCCCAAGTGACTCTGTGGCCTTAGGCCGATGAAGAGGCATTGCATTGGTTCGGATACGAGCAAGCCCCCAAATGATCTGGTGGCTTTCGCCTATCAAGTGGCATTGCATTGGTTCGGACACGACCAAGCCCCCAAGTGATATTATCAAGCTTTTTGTAAAGCGAATTCAAGGGGTAAACCGGAGGTCGCTTTAAAGCAAATCAACTCCGTGTAACCACGCATGATATGAAGAAAACAGAGACCCCGCTTTAGCCGAGGCTCCGGTTTATTATATTGATCATAATATATACATTGTCATAATATGTACATAAGCAGAGCCGATGACTCATGTATAGTAAGGCCGAAGATGAGCTATGTTCCACGGCCTGTTGGTCTCCTCCTCTGATGTGCGTGAGTCTTTATGCTCTCGAATGTCAATCAGATAGTATACAGCCGGCCTATATGGTCCGGGTTAGCTTCGTCGATGGACCCAAGATGTTAAAGCCCAAAGAGGCATGGAAGGGCCCAAGGCCTATAGTCGGTTTAGGGTTTGTAGCCGTAAACCGGCTTGATGTAAACTTGCACTGTAAGTTAGGAATAAAGAGACCAACCCGTGCACGATTATGAACCGGAGGTTGGGACTCTGTAAACCGACGGGCGTCACCCGTGTATATAAGGGGACGACCCGACGACGGTTTAGGGACAGACAACAACAACTCGAGACTTAGGCGAAGCTTATTTGCTCCCTAGTCGCCGAAACCACATCAATCCCATCACAACTAGACATAGGCTTTTTCCTTCATCGAAGGGGCCGAACTAGTATAAAATTCTCTGTGTCCTTGTGTCCGCTTTAACCCCTTCAAGTTAACCCGTTGCGATGGCTCCACGACTAAGTCCTTTCGCTAGGACATCTGCCGTGACAAACCCACGAAAGTTGGCGCCCACCGTGGGGCTATCGCACGATGGTTTCAAGTTCTTGGAGGGCCGCTTTGAAGGACTCGAGGGCTATGCCGTGGGCCGGATGACTAAGAGTCGTCGCGTAAAGCTCTACATTGACATCACAGGCTGGGGCCCCGACGCTGGCTCAATCGAGTACGGGTACCGGGTCCCCTTTGGTGGCATCCATGTTTTCATTGGCAAGATCGGTGAACCGGGCCCTGAGCTGGGCAATTGCACCAGCCTCGTCGAGACAGCTCGGTGTACATGACCTGCCCAGGTTAAACCTGCCAGGAAGCGTGCCTTCGTGGGAGTTATCCATGGAGGAAGTTATGACGAAGAGGGATCAGAATCTGGTGGCGAAACCGCCGTCTACTCCGGCGATGAAGCGTCAACCGGGGAAACTGAGTCTCTATATCAGTTGCAAGATGGCCGGACTGGGGGCTGTTCCGACAGCGACAGTATTCCGGACCCCTCTGATCTGCCCAATCGAGTTGGGATATTCATGGCTAGAACGCAGGCAGCGCCACATTCGACAACTGCGGCAGCAATGATCTCCGGTTCAACAGCTGCGACGGCTGCGCGAGCAGGAGGCCCTGCGGGCTCACCGGCTCAAGTATTATCAGATCTGTTTGATGCGTTGGCTGCTGAGGGAGTCCCGGATTAGGGGGTGTTCGGATAGCCGGACTATACCTCCCGCCGGACTCCAGGACTATGAAGACACAAGATTGAAGACTTCGTCCCGTGTCCGGAAGGTTCTTTCCTTGGCATAGAAGGCAAGCTAGGCGTGCGGATATTCAAGATCTCCTACCAATGTAACCGACTCTGTGTAACCCTAACCCTATCCGGTGTCTATATAAACCGGAGGGTTGTAGTCCGTAGGACAACCATCATCATACACAATCATACCATAGGCTAGCTTCTAGGGTTTAGCCTCCTCGATCTCGTGGTAGATCTACTCTTGTACTACCTATATCATCAATATTAATCTAGCAGGAGTAGGGTTTTACCTCCATCGAGAGGGCCCGAACCTGGGTAAAATAAAGTGTCCCTTGTCTCCTGTTACCATCCGACCTTGACGCACAGTTCGGGACCCCCTACCCGAGATCCGCCGGTTTTGACACCGACATTGGTGCTTTCATTGAGAGTTCCTCTGTGCCGTCGTAATCAGGAAGGATGACTTTTCCCGTCTCTAAAGACGGCGCCGTCACTGAGGGAGCTTTGGCTATCGGCCAGACCCTCCGGGTGGGTGGTTTTCTTATGACCGCCCCTACGGCCGTTGCGCCGACGGTGACCACTCGGGTCATCAAAAACAATATCCACGTGAGTCCGGCATCTGCCGAACAGCTGGATCCGGTGGAGCTCTCCTCCGTAAACGAGCTCCTGGATCGTATCGCTGCCTTGGGGGTCGCCACAAATTACGACCAGGTTGGGCTTAAACCCGATCTAAGGGAAATCAACTCCCCCCGAGCCACCCACCGCGTTGCTGTGGTGGAGACACAATGCGGCGACCCCTCATCGATCTTAAGGACTAGCTATGTCCGAATTCCGGAACCCTCCACGCCGGATATCCGCGGAGGGGAGGATGCAATTCAAGGCCCGAACTTAGAATCGGGCAAACCGGATAACATCCGAGGCTCCGGATCTCCGAATCTGGAGGTTGTTCGGCTTCCGAACAGCAAACCGGGCGAGGTATCAGATTTAACGAGTTCCGCTCGCCCAATCCTAAGCGATCTCTCCTAGGTCAGGCAGAGGCCAGAAGAAACAGTACATCATTACTGGGCCAGATTCCTCCTGCTCATGCACAGGATAAAAGACTGCCACGAAGGAGACGCGATTTCAATCTTCTGCAATAACTGCACGGACAAAGGGATACTCAACGCCGTAAGTCGCCGCAATATCACACATTTTGCCGACTTGCCAAGTTGATGCGATGGCACAGTGAGGACCGTAAGAAAGACGGGAAGTTGAGAGCACCCGCTGACGGGTCGTAGTGAAGAAAAATCGAGAGACAGTACTGGGTTGAACGTATGGTTTGGTTTAAGCGCGGATGTCATTAATCCTTTCGGAGAGCTGAGCAACAATCACAGCACCTGGCCCATGACTCTATGTATGTATATTGAAGCGGAAGTTCATTATGATGCCAATTCTCATCCAAGGACCTAAGCAACCCGGCAATGACATTGATGTGTACCTAAGGCCATTAGTTGAAGAACTTTTACAGCTGTGGAATGGAAACGATGTACGTGTGTGCGATGAGCACAAATAGGAGGAATTTAACCTGCACGCGTTGTTGTTTGTAACCATCAATGATTGGCCCGCTCTCAGTAACCTTTCAGGACAGACAAACAAGGGATACCACGCATGCACGCACTGTTTAGCTGACACAGAAAGTATATACCTGGACAAATGCAGGAAGAATGTGTACCTGGGCCATCATCGATTTCTTCCGACCAACCATCAATGTCGAAAGAAAGGCAAGCATTTCAAAGGCGAGGCAGATCACCGGAAGAAGCCCGCCATGCGTACCGGTGATCACGTACTTGCTATGGTCAATGATTTACACGTAATATTTGGTGAGGGTCCCGACGGACTAGCTGTTCCGAATGACGCTGAGGGACGCGCACCCATGTGGAAGAAGAAATCTATATTTTGGGACCTACCCTACTGGCAAGACCTAGAGGTCCGCTCTTCGATCGACGTGATGCACATGATGAAGAACCTTTGCGTGAACATGCTAGGCTTATTGGGCGTGTATGAAAAGACAAAACACTACTAGGAAAAGACCTACTAATGGCGCACCGGTTTTGCGTACTAATGGTGCAAGTGCGCCATTAGTATGTAACATCATGCGCCATTAGTATCTGGTATACTAATGGCGCACCACATAGAAGTGCGCCATTAGTAACATTTTTTTTTTCAATTTTTTTAGAATTTTTTTATTTTTTTTTCAATTTTTTTCGTTTTTTTCTTAATCTCAGGTCACTATGGCTTAATCTCAGGTCAAATCGCGCTCCGTGGTCAAACTTCCTGAAAGGTCACCCATCCTCACACTACTCTAGCCCAAGCACGCTTAACTTCAGAGTTCTATCCAACCCCAGTAACAGCTCACTTCACAGGCACTTGTTGATATATCTATCATATCAATCCTATTATACCTTGTTGATGTCTAGGACTTTGTTCATGTCCATGACTATGATGAAATTTTGAAAAATACTTCAAACTTCCCGGTCATATTACGTATCATATTTTGAAAAAAAGTTCAAAAAAAAAATCAAAACCAATTTTTTTGATTTTTTTGCCTCTAGATCTTGAAAGGCCCGTAACTTTTTTTCTGTTAGGTTTTTGGGGATTTTGAAAATGTTTAACAGGGTTCCTCCGATTAAATTCGGATGTAACTTTTCGAGTAGATGATTTTTCATATATAAAACTTTTTAATCCGAGTTCGTATGCAAAAATTATGCCCATTTTACAAATTTCCAGAGAGATTTTGCAAATAAAGTCAAAATTTATATTTGTAAATTTTCCCAACAAGTAGACCACATATGACATGGGAAACTTATTTTCTTTTATTTTTTTTTGACATTTTTATCATTTTTTTATTTTTTTTAAATTGAAAAGGCGGTCCA
>NC_057801.1:820112421-820114217 GCF_018294505.1 Triticum aestivum | reverse complement strand
AAATTTTGTTTGAACTTTTTTTTACTAACAAAATTTTTATAATTTTTTTACTTTTTTTTCAAAACTTCTAATGGCGCACGGTGGCTGTGGTACACCATTACTATGTCAAATAGTAATGTCGCACTACTCCCACGATGCGCCATTAGTAGTTTTGAAAAAATTAAAAAACAATTTTTTTTTACTAATGGCGCACCGTGGGATGTGGTGCGCCATTAGTATTTGCACACTAATGGCGCACCAACACATGGTGCGCCATTAGGATTTAGTAATGGCGCACCACCTGTACAGTGCGTCATTAGTGTCCATCCCATCTATAGCCCTTTTCCTAGTAGTGAAAGATACAGCTGAGGCACGGGAGGACCTGCAACGTTTGCACAAAAAAGACGGCATGCCTCCAAAGCAGTATGAAGGTCCTGCCAGCTACACTCTTATCGAAGAAGAAAAGGAAATCTTCTTTGAATGTTTGCTTAGTATGAAGGTCCTGACTGGCTTCTCATCGAATATAAAGGGAATATTAAATATGCTAGAGAAAAAGTTTCAGAACCTAAAGTCTCATGACAGCCACGTGATTATGTGGAGACATACCCATATGATTTTTATATGCAGTTCTATAGGCCCACAATGCATCATCAAGTTTCTTTGACCAATTCTTTCTAGATTTATTAACAGTCTTTTGCAAAATTAATTTGATCTCTCTATTACTCAATTCTACTTACCACTAGACTGTGGGTGGTACGGAGATGCAATTCTATGATTATCATCATACTTAGCAAGCATCTATTCTATACCTACTAATAAAGCAAATATTTTTTTATTCGAGGTGGGACTAAATTTTGTGCTCTATCTGCTAGAAAAGAAAACAGAGTTTCATCCCGAATTTCGTACGTGGGCCCGCACGCACTAAGGCCCAGAGAAGCCACACATTTATATCCTGCCCATGCAGCTGGGAAACCTTATTTTTTGCACGAGGCGGCATATAGTTGGTTCTGTGCATCAGTTGCCCTACGTTGGGCCAGCCCATTTTCTATTTTTCTGTGTTCTTTTTCTACTTTTATTTTATTGTTTTCCATTCCAATTTATTTTTTCCTTTTTCCCATAAATTTATAATTTATATTTTTTTAATACTTTCGCTTTTTTGGCAAAGTTTTGATAAATCTTCAGAATTTGAAATTTTGTGCACATTTTCAAAAATATAGGGAACTTTCAATTTTTATTCTCGTTCCAAATTTGGTTGAAATACAAAAAATGTTCGCATTTCTTCAAAAACAAAACCAAGTTTTCTCGAGAATTAGAAAATAAATTGCATTTCTGAAAATAGCAGAAATTCAGAAAATTTGTCTTTTTATTGAATAGTTCACAATTAAAAACACATTTTGAAAATGGTTTTGAATGTTTAAAACAAGTTACCATTTTCAATTATTTCTATACCTACTAAAAAAGTAAGGTGTGTTTCTTCTATTTTTCATCCGTTTACCACCGAAAATATTTTTTACATTCAAGATGGTACTAAATTTTTGTGGTCCATCTGCTAGAAAAGAAAAAGGATGAGTATTATCCAGAATTTTGTACGTGGGCCCACACGCGCTAAGGCCTAGAGAAGCCTCCCATTTATATCCTGCCCACACAGCTGAGAAACCTTGTTTGTCGCACAGTATGGCATATAGCTGGAGCTGCGCATCGGGCGACAATATTGGGCCGGCCCATTAACATTTTTTCTCTTTTTTTCTACTTTTATTTTTCTTCTTACCCTTCCAATTTATTTTTTCCTTTTTCCCATAATTTGTTTTTAGAATTTC
>NC_057801.1:820086467-820103506 GCF_018294505.1 Triticum aestivum | reverse complement strand
CCGGGCGTAATATTGCCCTTTGTAGTAAGCCCCTAGTGTCCAGGTACGTGCAATATTCTGACGTGGCCACATGCCAATACGTCAGCATCCTTCCCAGTTATACTGAGGATCTGAGGGATATATTTCAACAAAAGACGCTGAAAAAAGGTTTACGCAGGGTCTTAATCTAAAAAGAATCCTTGAAATGGGTCCCTGCTGCACGTCTGCGCCCGTGTCTCCGTTGTGCCGTATCCTGGACGGGTGTAGCACGATGGTCATCTGTAAAAGAGAGGAACTTTAGTGGAAAAGTAGTCGTGCAAAGAGGTAGGTTATATTAAATAAACCATGTACAGTTCAAGATGGGTAAACTTGAGCCTAATTGTCACTTGTTTACACGCGTTGAGCCCCTTGTATTGTTTTTAGGGGTGCATCCATCAAACCTGTATAAATTATGTACAACTATGCCGGACTCGTCTAGCCGTGTCCGTGGTCTTAACGACCTGTCAGATGCTTTAGTTGGTGAGGCCGTCTAGTGTGCGGCTGCTAAGGCCGCCGCATGGTCTTCCGCGCGCAAGGAGTGCTCAAGATTTCCATGTACTGTAATGATGCCACGTGGACCGGGCATCTTGAGCATGAGAGAAGCGTAATGCGGTATTGCATTAAAGCGGATGAAAGCTTCGCGTCCGAGTAGTGCTTGATAGACGCTTTGAAACGGAGCGATATGGAAGGTTAACTTCTTACTGCAGAAGTTATTCGGAAAGCCGAATATAACCTATAGTAGCAGGGAGCCCGCGCAATGGGCTTCTGGGCCTGGCGTTACTCCTTTAAAGGTAGTATTGCTATGGATGATTTTTGTTGGGTCCACCCCCATTTTGCGGACTGTGTCCTGATATATCAGGTTTAAACTACTGCCGCTGTCCATCAGGACTCGTGTAAAAGTGGTATCCGTGAATTATTGGGTCTAACACCAAGGCAGCCCATCCTGCCTGCCGGATGCCGGCCGAGTAATCCCGATGGTCGAAGATGATTGGTTGGGACGACTAGTGGCAGAACCCCGTGGCAACGGGCCCTGGAGCATGTGTCCTTAGTGTCGCCGCTTTGTTTCTCCCTTTCGTCACGTGTAACGTGTTTACTGTTTTGATTTCTAGCAGGAATTTCTTCTGTTCCCCAGTGCTTTGCTTGCGAGGCTCGTCCTCGTCTTCACTGGTGTATCCAGCCCCTTGTGTTCGGCGTTGAGTTTGCCGGACTGCTTGAATACCCAACATTCTCTATGGGTGTGATTGGCGGGTTTGTCGGGGGTGCTGTGGATTTGGCATATTTTGTCCAAAATCGGCCGGACAGTTCGTCCCCGTTGCCTTTAGGGGGCGGCTTTTGCTGATGTGACCGAGAGCTATTGAATGCGGCGTTTAGCGCCGTGCTCTTCGGACTATCATCTTTATTCCGACTCTTGTTTTTGCTGCATCGTGGCTTCCCGTTTCCGTCCCTAACTTCGGATGTACTTGGGTCGCTGGTGCTGCATCGAGCCAACCAGCTGTCCTCGCCCGCGCAAAAGCGGGTCATTAGGCTTGTTAATGCAGCCATTGTTCTCGGCTTTTCTTGGCCGAGGTGTCTGGCAAGCCATTCGTCTCGGACGCTATGTTTGAAAGCTGCTAAGGCTTCGGCGTCCGGACAATCCACTATTTGGTTCTTTTTAGTGAGGAACCTATTCCAGAGCTTTCGAGCTGACTCTCCGGGCTGTTGAGTTATATGACTTAAATCGTCTGCATCCGGTGGTCGGACATAGGTCCCTTGAAAATTTGCCCGAAAGGCGTTCTCAAGCTCTTCCCAACTTGTAATAGTGTTTTCAGGGAGGCTTTTAAGCCAGTGCCGGGCTGGCCCTTTGAGCTTGAGGGGTAAGTATTTGATGGCATGGAGATCATCTCCCCTCGCCATGTGGATATGGAGGATGTAGTCCTCGATCCAGACCCCAGGTCTGTCGTTCTGTCGTATGCCTCTATGTTTACGGGTTTGAATCCCTCTAGAAATTCATGGTCCAGCACCTCATCGGTGAAACATAGGGGGTGTGCGGCACCCCTGTATCTGGGTGTACCGTGGTGTTCAGATGTTTGTTGTGTTGTATTGCGCGCTGTAGCGCGCTTTCTTGGCCCGTAGATGGATCTGGTTGGGCCGTCCTTTTGATGCGAGTCTTCGCGTGGATCGCCTACTGGCTTATTTGCAGCGTCATTTGCCACTTTGTGTCCGCCAGGAGGTCGTCTATCCGACCGGATGGCTATTTTGTTTTTTGACTGCGGGGGCTCCAGGGCCTCATCGTCGAATTCAGGTAGTAGCTTTCGCTTCGGGTAGCTCTTTGTGTGGCGACTGCTGCCATACTTTTCTGCGGTGTTGAGTACCTTACTCCATCTGATTCTAAGTGTGTCTTGTGCAGCCTTGAGCTTTTGCTTCTGCTTTTTCAGACTTCGCACAGTGGCGACAAGCCTTTGATGGATATGCTCCTGCTCCAGGAACTTGTTCGGCGTGATGTCATCCAGACTGTTATCCTCACCAGAGGCGGGTTGTTCAGTTTGATATTCCGTATTGCCATGGTCGGACGGTGGTTCAATGCCGTGTTCGTCATTCACGGGCTTACCCTGCTCTATCGCAAGGTCCGTATGATCGCTGTTTCTTCCGAGGCGGGATTTTGAGCGGCGCTTACGCCGCCGCCTTGATTGCTTCTCGAGGGATCGATCCTTCGCTGCGTCCTTTGGTGCCTCGTCGTCGTTTTCTTTAGGTGTGTCCACCATGCATACATCATATGTAGAGGTGGCTGTCCAGTGCCCTGTGGGCAGTGGTTCCTGTTCGTCTCCTGCATTGTCGTCCATACCGTCGATGTCTTCAGAGTCGAAGTCGAGCATGTCGGTCAGATCGTCGACAGTGGCTATTAAGTGGGTGGTGGGTGGGCGGCGAATTTCTTCGTCATCCGCATCCCAGTCCTGCCGGACGTAGTTCGGCCAGGATTCTCCTGACAAGGAGAGAGAGCTTAGCGAGCTCAGTATATCGCCGAAGGGCGAGTGCTAAAAAATGTCCGCAGAGGTGAACTCCATGATCGGTGCCCAGTCGGATTCGACAGGCACGGGCGCAGGCGGTTCGGAGTCTGTGGCCGGAGAGGAATCCGGTAGTTCGGCGTCACGACTCTCATGAAGGGTAAGGTCGATATTCGGCTCAATTGCCGTTGAGAGTGCGGCCTCCGTGGCGGGGTCTATCCACCCGTCCGTGGATGGCGCACGTGGCTCCGAACTGAGGGTCGGAGCGGTCGCAGGTGCGATCTCCTGAACGCCGTCCGATGGCAGAGCTAAATCATGCTCATCGTGGCCCTGCGGCGCAATCGACAAGTGCTCGAATCCATCGAAGATCAAATCCCCGTGGATATCGGCCGTATAGTTTAGGCTTCCAAACCCGACCTGGTGGCCAGGGGCGTAACTTTCAATCTGCTCCAGATGGCCAAGCGAGTTGGCCCGCAGTGCAAACCCGCCGAATACAAAGATCTGTCCGGAGAGAAAAGTCTCACCCAGGACCGCATCGCTATCGATGATCGAAGGAGCCATCCAGCCTGACAGCGATGACATAGAGGAACTCTCAATGAAAGCACCAATGTTGGTGTCAAAACCGGCGGATCTCGGGTAGGTGGTCCTGAACTGTGCGTCTAGGCGGATGGTAACAGGAGACAAGGGACACGGTGTTTTTACCTAGGTTCGGGCCCTCTCGATGGAGGTAAAACCCTACTTCCTGCTTGATTGATCTTAATGATATGAGTATTACAAGAGTTGATCTACCACGAGATCGGAGAGGCTAAACCCTAGAAGCTAGCCTATGGTATGATTGTTGTTGCGCTACGGACTAAACCCTCCGGTTTATATATACACCCGAGGGGCTAGGGTTACACAGAGTCGGTTACAATGGGAGGAGATCTTCATATCTATATCCCCAAGCTTGCCTTCCATGCCAAGGAGAGTCCCATTCGGACACAGGACGAAGTCTTCAATCTTTTATCTTCATAGTCCAACAGTCCGGCCAAAGGATATAGTCCGGCTGTCCGGATACCCCCTAATCCAGGACTCCCTCAGGGAGAACCAAACTCATCTAAGACTAAATTATGTTTGCAAAAGGCCGATACTTGTGAAATGCGATCATATTTGGTTGCAATTCTATTTAGACAAAAAATGCCTCATGATAAAGGTTTATAAAATGCTAGCCCGCACATCGGGCGGGCCACTTTGCTAGTTTTATGAAAGACACCATGAATAAAGTGTGAACCACCATCAGTCATTAGATATCTAGGGACTCCAAACCTCGGAAAAATAACTTCCTTAAGCATCTTAATAGAGGTGTTATGGTCAGCACTACTAGTTGGAGTAGCTTCTACCCACTTAGTAACGTAATCAACAACAACTAAAATATGTGTATACCCACTAGAGGAAGGAAACGGTCCCATATAATCAAAGCCCCAAACATCAAATGGTTCAATAACAAGTGAATAATTCATAGGCATTTCTTGACGTCTACTAATATTACAAATTCTTTGACATCCATCACAAGACAAGAAAAACTTACGGGCATCTTTGGAAAGAGTAGGCCAATAAAAACCGGATTGCAATACCTTATGCGCAATTCTATTTCCAGCGTGGTGTCCGCCATAAGCTTCGGAGTGACACTTGCGTAGGATCTGTTCCTGTTCATGCTCAGGTACACAACATCTAATAACACCATCTACTCCTTCTTTATAAAGGTGTGGGTCATCCCAGAAGTAATGTCTTAAATCATAGAAAAACTTTTTCTTTTGCTGGTACGTGAAACTAGGTGGTATAACTTTAGCAACAATGTAATTAGCATAATCAGCATACCATGGAGCAGTATGAGAAGCATTTATGACAGCTAATTGTTCATCAGGAAAACTATCATCAATAGGTAGTGGGTCATCAAGAACATTCTCTAACCTAGACAAGTTGTCTGCAACGGGGTTCTCGGCTCCCTTTCTATCAATAATATGCAAATCAAATTCTTGTAATAGGAGAACCCATCTAATAAGTCTAGGTTTAGCATCTTTCTTTTCCATAAGATATTTAATAGCAGCATGATCAGTGTGAACAGTTACTTTAGAGTCAACAATATAAGGTCTGAACTTATCACAAGCAAATACAACTGCTAAAAATTCTTTTTCAGTAGTAGCATAATTTCTTTGGGCATTGTCTAGAGTTTTACTAGCATATTGGATAATATTTAATTTCTTATGAACTCTTTGTCCTAGATCAACACCTACATCATAATCACTAGCATCACACATAATTTGAAAGGGTAAATTCCAATCAAGAGGCTGAACAATAGGTGCAGAAATCAGAGCTTTCTTAAGTATTTCAGATGCTTCTACACAATCATCATCAAAGACAAAAGGAACATCTTTTTGTAAGAGATTAGTCAGAGGCCTAGAGATTTTTGAGAAGTCTTTAATGAACCTCCTATAAAAACCGGCATGGCCAAGGAAACTTCTTATACCTTTAATGTCCTTAGGACACGACATCTTTTCAATAGCATCAACTTTAGCTTTATCAACTTCAATACCTCTTTCAGAAATTTTATGCCCCGGGACAATACCTTCATTAACCATAAAGTGGCACTTCTCCCAATTCAAGACAAGATTAGTTTCTTCACATCTCTGCAAAACTCGATCAAGGTTGCTTAAGCAATCATCAAAAGAAGTTCCATACACGGAGAAATCATCCATGAAAACCTCAACAATCTTTTCACTAAAGTCAGAGAATATAGCAGTCATACATATTTGAAAGGTAGCAGGTGCATTGCATAAACCAAAAGGCATACGTCTATAAGAAAAGGTACCGAAAGGGCAAGTAAAAGTGGTCTTTTCTTGATCCTCTTTTGACACAAGTATTTGAGATAAACCCGAATAACCATCTAGAAAGCAAAAATGCGTATGTTTGGATAATCTTTCTAGCATTTGATCAATAAAAGGTAAAGGGTAATTATCCTTTTTAGTAGTTTTATTTAGTTTGCGGAAATCAATTACCATTCTATAACCTCTAACAATTCTTTGTGTGATCAATTCATCTTTATCATTAGGAACAACAGTAATACCTCCCTCCTTAGGGACACAATGGACATGACTTCCCCACTGACTATCAGCAACGAGATAAATTATACCTGCCTCCAGAAGCTTTAGTACTTCTTTTCTTACCACTTCTTCCATCTTAGGATTTAACCATCCTTGGTGATCAACAATCGGTTTAGAGTCTTTCTCCAATTTTATTTTGTGTTGGCATAGACTGGGACTAATGCCCCTAAGATCATCAAGAGTATATCCAATAGCAGCATGGTGCTTCTTCAGAGTTTTCAATAATTTCTCTTCTTCCCGCTCTGAAAGGTTAGCACTAATAATAACATGATGTATCTTCTTTTCATCAAGACAAGCATATTTAGGAGTATCAGGTAATGGTTTAAGTTCAAACACGGGATCTCCCTTGGGTGGAGGAGGATCCCCTAGAATTTCAACAGGCAAGTTATGTTTCAAGATAGGTCCTTGTTTAAAGAATACTTCATCTATTTCCCTTCTTTCATTCATAAACATATCATTTTAATGGTCTCGTAAATATTGTTCTAAATGATCATTAGGAGGCACGGCAATAGAAGCAAGACCAATTAATAATTTCATCTTTACTAGGCAGTTCTTTATAATGGGGTTGTCTACGAAATTTAGCAAAATTAAAATCATGAGACATATCTCCTAAACCAACAGTAACAATATCTTTTCCGTAGTCTATATTAGCATTAACAGTATTCAAGAAGGGTCTACCAAATATAATGGGACAAAAGTCATCTTGTGGGGAACCAAGAACAAGAAAATCAATAGGATACTTAACCTTTCCACACAAGACTTCAACATCCCTAACAATACCAACTGGTGAAATAGTATCTCTATTGGCAAGCTTAATTGTAACATCAATTTCTTCTATCTCAGCAGGTGCAATATCATGCATAATTTATTCTAACAATGTTCTCCTATTTTAACAGAAATAACCGGCATGCCAATAACAGGTGTATGTTTACCCTTAGTATCGGGTCTAGCAATTCTAGCAGCTTCATTACAGAAATAAATAACATGCCCATCAATATTATTGGCTAAGAGATCTTTAACCATATAAATACTAGGTTAAACTTTAATTTTCTCAGAGGGTGTAGGTGTTATAGTATTACTCTTACGAACCACAGTTGAAGCTTTAGCATGATCCTTTATTCTAATAGGGAAAAGTGGTTTCTCAATATAAGCGGTAGGAACAATAGGATCAACATTATAAGTGATAGTCTTTTTGTCAGGACCCCGACTCGATGTCACATCGATCTAGCCGGTAACACCTCATATCACTTTTGCGGCCTCACGCACGGTATCCCCACGGGTGTCGCCTTACCTTTGCCCGGGACCGTTTGCGCCTTTTGGCTCACGTATATGATAGTGTCGCTAGCATCCATATGATAAGGAGCCCGGGCTGACATGACTAGTCGTAAACCCAAAGTGGCACAGACTTACAGGGACAGGCATCCATGACCCAGCTTCGAACGTGTCGGTCATCAGCAAGTGGGTCCGGGCTGTAGCACTGGGCTAGCAGGACTCCGGTAAACCGGGCTGTAGCGGGCTAACAGGACTCCGGTACTCAAAGCGTGACATTTCCCCGAAGGGACACACACAAGAACGAAGAAGGACACATGCCGGCCAGCCTAAGTGTTCCAGAGCAGTAGCAAGCTACCATGGCTCAGCGGTAACACTAGGAGACATTTCCCGGTAAGAGGGGCTACTAAAGATAAACAACTAGATAGTCAGATCCCACACATACCAAGCATTTCAATCATACACACAATATGCTCGATATGTGCAAATACAACGAAGCATCACAACATGACTCTACGACACAAGTACTTTATTTGAGGCTCAGGGAGCCATACATAACATACACAAGGTACGGGTCTCACGACCCAACATACAAGTCATACAGTCATACAAACCAGCAGCGGAAGTACATTGTCTGAGTACAGACAACTAGTAAAATAAAAGAGGCTTGGAAAGCCTAGCTATACTACGTGGTCCATCACAAGCTCAGGGTCACCACCTGGGTCCTTAGCCTACTCGTTGATGTCAATGTCTACGTAGAACCCATCAGAAGGGGTTGCAGCGTCTTCTGTAAAAATGTAGATTATAGCAACATGAGTACAAAGGTACTCAGCAAGACTTACATCAGATCCTACATACATGCATATTTTCAAGAAGGGTTGGTGGAGTTATTGCAGCAAGCCAGCTTTGACTCCTGGCTAGACTATCCTACGATACTCCAACTTGAAATGGTTTTGCGCACACGAGTCCACTACTCACCACTTCAATACACTACCGGGGATCCACCTCCGTCTTCCTACGGAAGAGCCATCCTCGGCACTCACACTTATCTTGAGGTTTTTAGTAGTTTCCATTTACTTGTCTATGAACTGTATAGGCAACCAAGTAGTCCTTTACCGCGGACGCGGCTATTCGAATAGATCATGTTAACCCTGCAGGGGTGTACTCCTTCATACACGCTCTCACCACTTATCGTCGTTTACACGACATGTACTCGGCAACCTTCAAGCGGAAGCCCAACGTGGGTGTCGGCCACGACCTACCTAATCACCTAAGCCTCCAGTCCAGGTTTATCGCCTATTCAGGTTCCATCCGCAGGGAGTCCGGCCGAGGTTTCCCATACGGCCGGGAACGATGTGAACAGGGTTCCCGAGATACCTAACGGGTATTTGGTACACCCGGCCACGTACCTACCGCATCACAGCCCACCCCTACGGTCAGCGCTGTCCACGGCCTCCAGTAGGCTACAAACACCAGAAACTACTTGCAACTCCTGGACGGAGAACTAGGGTGAATAAGAAGCCGAGAGGGTCCATTGGTTTCGGGCCCAATGCATGGTAGTAGCTGATTCTTAATCACACATACAGATCTCAGTGCTTAAGGTCGGCTTCAATGAAACAACCCACCATGTACTCCTACATGGCCTCTCATCGATACCTTTACCAAATCGTGTTCACCACACCACTCTCATTACCGACATAATCATTTCACTCTAGCCCATCACCCAGATGAACCAGACCTAACACGACTCTAAGCATAGCAGGCATAGCAAGGTAGGAACAACACATACATATGGCTCAATCAACTCCTACACATGCTAGTGGGTTTCATCTAGTTACTGTGGCAATGACAGGTCATGCAGAGGAAATGGGTTCAACTACCGTAGCACACAGCAGTTTGAAACGCGTTGTCTTAATGCAGTAAAAGAGAGCAGGAGCAAGAACATGGGATTGTATCGATATGATCAATGGCTGGTTGCTTGCCTGATGGTTCGATGCACGGATACGGTTCTTCGTTAGGGTAATCACGGTACTCCTCGGAGGCAGAACCTGTCGCAAAGGACATCGATACACAACATCACCAAACAATGTGCAACAATATGATGCATGCATGAAACATGGCAATATGAGTGTGTTGGGCTAATGCAACTAAAACCAGAAGGGTTTGAACAAATTTGAATCAAGGATTCAAATTTCAAATTCAAATATGGCCTTTTAAAGTGCTTTTCCTTGTTCTGCTTGAAACATCAATTTAACTTGTTTGATCATGCATGAAAATAGTACAGATGGATAGATTGGATTTTTCTGATCATTTTTCATATATAATTTGTCCAATTTGGAGTTACAGAATAAAAGTTATGAATTTTTGAAGTTTAAATAATATTCTGGAATTTCCTGATTTAAATTAAATCCAGAAATTATAATTATTGCGCCAGCATGACGTCAGCATGACGTCAGTGGTCAACTGCGGCTGTCTGGGGTCAAACCTGACGTGTGGGGGCCACACGTCAGTGACAGGGGGATTAAACTGGGTTAGTTTAATCCTAGTTAGGGGTTAGTGGCGCTGGGGCCCACTGGTCAGTGTCAGGGGTTAACTAATAGTGGTTAGCGCTAATCCTAATTAGCTATAGGGCTGGGCCCACCTGTCAGGGACTCAGGGGGGTCCTGCCGTGGTCAAAGTGGGTCAAACCCACCGGCGACGTGACGCCGGCGAGGTCCGAGACGGTGGCGCGACGCGGGATCGCGCTACAGGGCACGGGCGAGGCCGTGCTTGGGCTCGTTGGAGAGCTCTTGCTCCCGCGCGTCGAACGGTGGTGGTGGCCGAGCCTGGGGTGGCCGGTTCCGTCGACGGCGAGCTCGTGAGCGGCGGCCGGAGTTCGGGTGCGGTCGGAGTCGGCGTTGCAGGGGGTTTGGGGAGGCGTTGGTGCGTGTTGCGTGCTCCTAGTGAGGCGTGGAGCACGATAGTGTGCTCGGTTGGGCGCTACGGTGACCGTGGCCACGACGGCGACATCGCCGGCGGCGTGGAGCTCTCGGCCAAGGTGGGCTAGGGCCTAGAGGTCGGGAGAGACCAGGGGAGAAGGGGGAAACGATCCGGGGCTCACCGCGGAGATGCAGGGATGGTTAGCGGGCTCGGGGACGCGCTGGAGACGACAAATTCGACGGCGACGATGGTCGGAGCCCGAAGAGGGGAACGGCGACGTGGCGGCGATGCAGGGCTTCCGGGGAGCTGTGGGTCGGTGGAGAGGGAAGAGGGGGTCGAGGCGGAGCTCCTGAGCTAGTCGGGGGAAGCGAGGGGTGGCCGGAGACGGCTGCTGTGGCGAACGGCGGCGACGGTGGTGTTCGGCCGTGTGAGAGAGAGAGCGAAGGAGAGAAGGGAAGAGCCGGGGAGAGTGAGAGAGAGCAGGGGGGGAGGCGTGGCGTCGTCCAGGGGCATCGAGGCGAGGAGGGGAGGGCAGGCAGGCAGGGAGAGAGGTGGCGTGGCGCGGTGGCGCGCGCGCGCGCCGGCCACACTCCCCTCCCTCTGTCGGGACGAAGACGACAGAGGAGGGAGGTGGGCTGGGCCGCCTGCTGGCTGGGCCGGCCAGCTGGATGGGCTGCACGGGGAGGAGCCCAGGTAAGCTTCTCCCTTTTATTTTTTTCTGTTTTCTAATTTCTGACATTTGTTTTGATTTAAATAATATATTAAATCATTTATTTAACTTATGCCAATTTTTGCAGGGGCTAGATATATTATTCCAGAGCTCCTTTATAATTGGCATAATATTTGGACATATATTAATATATATAGAAATATATTTCCAATGCAAATATTTATGCATTAATTCCAAATGCCCAAAATAAATGTCCATGAGTCACTAAAAATATTGGTTTGATTTTTATCTCTGTCCAATATTTTCAGAGAGCAACATGAGCATTTTCTTGGACCCTTTTGGAGAAATTTTTATTTGGGTCATTTTCAAAATGATTCTGAGGGTTTCACAGATCCCCATTTCAAGTTTCTGATGAAAGAGTAAACATGATGCAACACTCTAATGCATGACTAGCTAGGGTGTGACAACTCACCCCCACTCAAAAGAATCTCGCCCCGAGATTTGGGTTCCTCCGGGAAGAAGGCGGGGTACTCAAGTCGAAGACGATCCTCCCTTTCCCAAGTTGCTTCATCCTCAGAATGGTGCGACCATTGTACTTTGAGAAACTTGATGTTATGACGTCGACTGATACGTTTGGCCTGATCGAGGATACGAACGGGGTACTCTCGATATGTAAGATTATCTTGGAGATCAAGCGTTTCGTGGTCCACTTCACGGATAGGATCCGAGAAGCAACGCCTGAGTTGAGAAACGTGGAAGACATCCTGGACTCTGGAGAGGTGCGGAGGTAGTTCCAACTGGTAGGCAACTTCTCCTTGTTTGGCGAGAATGCGAAAAGGTCCAATGTAACGAGGAGCCAATTTGCCTTTGATACCGAAACGATGGGTTCCCTTCAGAGGGGTGACCCGAAGATAAGCCTTCTCGTCAACCTCGAAAGTCATAGCCTTATGTTTTCGGTCATATTGACTCTTTTGACGTGATTGGGCTGTTTTCAACTTTTCACGAACGATGCGAACTTGTTCTTCTGCTTCCTGAATCATATCCGGGCCAAAGAATTGTCTTTCCCCGGTCTCTGACCAGTTAAGGGGTGTTCGACACCGTCGTCCATAGAGAACTTCAAAAGGGGCTTTACCCAAGCTAGTTTGATAGCTGTTGTTGTAAGCGAATTCGGCAAATGGAAGGCACTTCTCCCAGTCCATTCCGAACGAGATAACAGAGGCTCGAAGCATGTCTTCTAGAATTTGGTTGACGCGTTCCACTTGACCACTCGACTGAGGGTGGAAGGCGGTGCTAAAGGAGAGACGAGTTCCCATAGCATTTTGGAAACTTTCCCAAAATCGAGAGGTGAAAAGACTTCCTCGATCCGAGTTAATTTCCAAAGGAACACCATGAAGGGACACTATTCGGGAGATGTATAAGTCTGCCAGCTGACTAGCGGTTATACTCTCACGAACAGGTAGGAAATGGGCTACTTTGGAAAGACGATCGACCACGACGAAAATAGCATTATTCCCTCTCTTGGTCCTGGGAAAACCGGTAATGAAATCCATACCAATTTTATCCCATTTCCATTCAGGAATAGCCAAGGGTTGAAGGGTGCCAGCAGGCCGTTGGTGCTCTGCTTTTACACGACGACAGACGTCGCAATTTGCAATATACTGAGCAATTTCTCTCTTCATCCTAGTCCACCAGAACCTCTGGCGGAGGTCCTGATACATCTTAGTACTACCGGGATGAATGGTGAGAGGAGATTCATGAGCTTCCTTAAGGATCAAACGCCTCAGGTTTCGCACTTTGGGAACCACTAGTCGATTCCCGAAGTATACGACCCCTTGATCATTAATGGAGAAGCAATTCGCAATTCCTTTCTGAATGTTTCTCTTGATGCGGGAGATTCCCGGATCTACCTTCTGTGCTTTGATAATCTGATCCGTAAGGGTAGGTTTTGCCACCAAGGTGGAGAGAAAACCTTGAGGTACAATGTGAAGGTTAAGCTTCCGAAATTCCTCATGGAGAAGCGGTTGACTTTATTGTAACATCAGGTTGTTACAATAAGATTTACGACTTAGCGCATCAGCCAGGACGTTGGCTTTCCCTGGGGTGTAGGTTATCCCTAAGTCGAAGTCTGTGATCAATTCAACCCAACGCCTTTGCCTGAGATTCAGATCCGGTTGGGTGAAGATGTACTTCAGGCTTTGGTGATCAGTGAATATTTCGCAACGATTACCGAGGAGGTAATGTCGCCAGGTCTTAAGTGCATAGACTACGGCTGCAAGCTCTATATCATGAGTAGGATAATTCTCCTCATGTGGGTGCAATTGCCGTGAAGCGTAGGCAATTACGTGTCGATCTTGCATGAGAATGCAACCTAGTCCTTGTCGCGAGGCGTCGCAGTAGATAACAAAGTCCTTGGAGAAGTCTGGCGGTACCAGTACGGGAGCAGAAGTCAGGCGTCTTTTCAGTTCCTGAAAGCTGTGCTCACATTGTGGAGTCCATTCGAACTTCTTATCTTTCTTGAGGAGTTCGGTTAGAGGTTTGGCAACTTTGGAGAAGTTCTCGACAAAGCGACGACAATAGCTCGCTAAGCCTAGAAAACTCCGAACTTGCTTGACCGATTCAGGTGGAGTCCAGTTAAGGACGGCTTGAACTCGCTCAGGGTTAACAGCAATACCTTTACCAGATATTACATGACCCAGATAGGTCACTTCTGACAACCAGAATTCACATTTAGAAAATTTGGCATAAAGGCGATGCTCTCGAAGTTTCTTCAACACTAGCCTTAGATGTTCGGCATGTTCTTCCTCGTTCTTGGAGTAGATGAGTATATCATCGAGATAAACCACGACGAATTTATCCAAATACTCCATGAAGATTGAGTTCATTAACCGAGAAAAGGTGGCTGGAGCGTTGGTTAAACCGAAGGACATGACGGTGTACTCGTATTGGCCATAACGAGTAACAAAGGCCGTTTTAGGAATGTCCCCGTTTCTGATTTTGATTTGATGGTAGCCCAACCTCAAATCCATCTTGGAGAAGACTGAGGATCCAGCGAGCTGATCATACAGGTCATTGATCCTGGGAAGCAGATATTTGTTCTTGATTGTGACCAGATTGACAGGTCGGTAATCTACAACCATCTGGTCCGTACCATCCTTCTTCTTGACGAATAGGACGGGGCAAGCCCACGGAGATGAACTAGGGCGGATGAAACCCCTTTTCAAGGACTCATCGAGTTGTTTCTTAAGCTCGGCTAGTTCTAGTGGTGCCATCTTATAAGGTCTTCTAGTAATCGGAACGGTTCCGGGGATGAGGTCGATTACGAACTCAACATCCCTGTCAGGTGGAACACCTGGCAATTCCTCTGGAAAGACATCCGGGAAGTCACGGACTACCGGAATGTCCTCAAGGTCTGGCAAAGGGCTGGCGTTAAGAGAATATAATTGTCGCTTGGCTATTCGGGTCAAGACATTGACTATCTTCCCCGAAGGATGGGTGAGTTGAACAGTCCTAGAGAAGCAATCAATTTTGGCTTGATGAGCTGACATCCAGTCCATACCCAGAATGATATTAATATCTGAAAATTTAAGGGCTATCAAAGACGCGAGAAAAACAAGTCTGTCGACTTGGATTTCATTTCCATAACTTACCCTAGAGGTCTGCCATCTAGAACCAGGGGTAGAAATTTCCATAGTGGATGGCATGTCACAGAATGCATCGTTATGCAAACGAGCATAATTTTCGGATATAAAAGAATGAGAGGCTCCTGTATCGAAAAGAACAGATGCCGGGTGGCAATTTACAAGAAGCGTACCGAGAACGACGTTGGGATCCTCTTGAGCTTCTTCGGCAGAGACACAGTTGACATGGCCACGTGAAGCGGTGACCGGTTTGGCGTGGAATATTTTCCCTGTCGGCTTGCCACGGCCAACAGCTTTAGCAGATTGATTGGGGTTGGTCTGGGGACACTCACGCATATAGTGGCCAGATTCCCCACACTTGAAACAAGTCACGGAACTGGTACGTGGAGGAGCATTATTGGTTGGACCCCCATAGGGCTTGGTCGGTGCAGACTGTTGAACAGGGCGAGGCACCTGGAAAGATGGCCTCGGTGTGAACCTGGGTGGCAGGGCGGTGTTGGGTACCCACACGCGGCGCTTCTGAGGACCAGCACCGGATGAGGAACCCATATCACGGCCGTGCTTGCGTGTTGCGTCATAGTTAGTCTGACCAGTTTCAGCACTGATGGCTTTGTTGACAAGTTTCTGGAAGGATGTGCACTCATGCAGACGGAGGTCGCGGCGAAGCTCAGGACTAAGGCCCTTACGGAACCTTGCTTGCTTCTTGGCGTCAGTAGAAACTTCCTCGGTTGCATATCGTGCGAGATTACCAAACTCCCTGCTGTAAACATCCATAGAAAGTCGGCCTTGGGTGAAACTGCAAAATTCTTCACGTTTACGGTCCATGAGACCCTCCGGAATATGATGCTCACGGAAAGCCTCGCTGAACTCAGCCCAAGTAGTGACATGGCCCGCTGGGCGCATAGCTCCATAATTTTCCCACCATAGACTGGCGGGGCCTTCAAGATGATATGCAGCAAAGGTGACCTTGTCAGCCTCAGCTACTAGCGCGGAACGCAGCTTGTGAGAGATACTGCGAAGCCAGTCATCAGCGTCGAGAGGCTCGACGGAGTGGTGGAACGTGGGTGGATGCAATTTGATAAAATCACTGAGTGACACCACGTTAGCCCTCTGATGGTGTGCTGTATTCTGTTCAATACGCTCCAGCAAACGGTTGGTCTCCCGCTTGTTTCTCTTAGCTTCCATCATAACCTCGGCTAGTGAAGGAGGATGAGGAAGATTTTCATTCCTGCCCTCACTACCTTCGGCCTGCTCTTGAGAAGCAGGGTTAGCGCACGTGTTGACCATCCTAGGTAACAAGACAATGATTTAGTCAGAACGATAAAATTCCGACATAGGATACAGAATGTAAGGAATAATTCGGAATGCAAGATGATCATCCGTATGACATGGTAAATACAGAAACTGCTTCTTTATTCCATCGTCATACACACCATACAGGGTTTAGTACAAGACCAAACAAAGTACTATTACGGTGAAAAGAGGATTACATCTCATCGGAGGCATCCCAAGCTCCTATACATTATTTTTCTACACCTCCGGAAGGAGTACAAACTAGGTCATATCCCACGAGTCACGCGGGACGATAGACGACACAACTAGTGCGAACTAGTGATACTACCACTAACTCAGACCGATCCGTAGTAGTCCTCGTAAAAGTCACCTCCATAGCCTGGAAGCTCAACATGATCATCCGGAAACAGACGATCTCGCGGAGCTTGTGGACCATAGGGGCTAGGATGAGGCCTTGGACCAGCAGACGGTGGCCCGCGGGGACCGCGAGGTGGGGTGATGCCTCCTACATCACGCCAAACCATCACGTCTGGCAGAGCAGATCTCACAGGATAGAGATCGCGCATATCTGAGAATCCAGCTTGCACCGCCGGTGCGAACCGAGTCAAAGTGGCCCAGTGGTCAGCACGGGTATTGAAGAGCTCTAACCTTAAGGCCCGATTTTCACGGTCCTTATCCTCGAGCATCTCAGCAGTGGTGCGAGTCCGTGAATCCTCCTGAGTGGGGTCAGCATAAATAGCCTGGAGATACCCTTGTGCTCCCGGAAGTGATCCTGGCATATACCGGAAATCAGAGTCCCGAAATAGACCAGATCTGACTCGCATAATGGTCATCATAGAGTAGGCGGCGTCCTGCACAGCCATCTCAATGGTAACCCCGAGTCCATAGGAGCAGTGAAGGGGCTCGGTGGATCCAGGATAAGATGGAAATATCCTGACAGTGCAGAGATACTGGCTTTGATTAAAGTCTCGGAACTGCTCTTCGACCGTGTACTCAGGATACCAGCGGTATCCAGCCTCAGTCATTACCCTGACCAACTTGGCAGTATGGCCGGGTACATCTAAGCATCGAGTCAGGCGAACCACTTGATTGAGGTCGCGAGTGGCCATCT
>NC_057801.1:820084231-820084775 GCF_018294505.1 Triticum aestivum | reverse complement strand
ATAGTCAGATCCCACACATACCAAGCATTTCAATCATACACACAATATGCTCGATATGTGCAAATACAACGAAGCATCACAACATGACTCTACGACACAAGTACTTTATTTGAGGCTCAGGGAGCCATACATAACATACACAAGGTACGGGTCTCACGACCCAACATACAAGTCATACAGTCATACAAACCAGCAGCGGAAGTACATTGTCTGAGTACAGACAACTAGTAAAATAAAAGAGGCTTGGAAAGCCTAGCTATACTACGTGGTCCATCACAAGCTCAGGGTCACCACCTGGGTCCTTAGCCTACTCGTTGATGTCAATGTCTACGTAGAACCCATCAGAAGGGGTTGCAGCGTCTTCTGTAAAAATGTAGATTATAGCAACATGAGTACAAAGGTACTCAGCAAGACTTACATCAGATCCTACATACATGCATATTTTCAAGAAGGGTTGGTGGAGTTATTGCAGCAAGCCAGCTTTGACTCCTGGCTAGACTATCCTACGATACTCCAACTTGAAATGGTTTTGCGCACACGAGTC
>NC_057801.1:820016247-820082713 GCF_018294505.1 Triticum aestivum | reverse complement strand
AGGGCTGGGCCCACCTGTCAGGGACTCAGGGGGGTCCTGCCGTGGTCAAAGTGGGTCAAACCCACCGGCGACGTGACGCCGGCGAGGTCCGAGACGGTGGCGCGACGCGGGATCGCGCTACAGGGCACGGGCGAGGCCGTGCTTGGGCTCGTTGGAGAGCTCTTGCTCCCGCGCGTCGAACGGTGGTGGTGGCCGAGCCTGGGGTGGCCGGTTCCGTCGACGGCGAGCTCGTGAGCGGCGGCCGGAGTTCGGGTGCGGTCGGAGTCGGCGTTGCAGGGGGTTTGGGGAGGCGTTGGTGCGTGTTGCGTGCTCCTAGTGAGGCGTGGAGCACGATAGTGTGCTCGGTTGGGCGCTACGGTGACCGTGGCCACGACGGCGACATCGCCGGCGGCGTGGAGCTCTCGGCCAAGGTGGGCTAGGGCCTAGAGGTCGGGAGAGACCAGGGGAGAAGGGGGAAACGATCCGGGGCTCACCGCGGAGATGCAGGGATGGTTAGCGGGCTCGGGGACGCGCTGGAGACGACGAATTCGACGGCGATGATGGTCGGAGCCCGAAGAGGGGAACGGCGACGTGGCAGCGATGCAGGGCTTCCGGGGAGCTGTGGGTCGGTGGAGAGGGAAGAGGGGGTCGAGGCGGAGCTCCTGAGCTAGTCGGGGGGAGCGAGGGGTGGCCGGAGACGGCTGCTGTGGCGAACGGCGGCGACGGTGGTGTTCGGCCGTGTGAGAGAGAGAGCGAAGGAGAGAAGGGAAGAGCCGGTGAGAGTGAGAGAGAGCAGGGGGGAGGCGTGGCGTCGTCCAGGGGCATCGAGGCGAGGAGGGGAGGGCAGGCAGGCAGGGAGAGAGGTGGCGTGGCGCGGTGGCGCGCGCGCGCGCCGGCCACACTCCCCTCCCTCTGTCGGGACGAAGACGACAGAGGAGGGAGGTGGGCTGGGCCGCCTGCTGGCTGGGCCGGCCAGCTGGATGGGCTGCACAGGGAGGAGCCCAGGTAAGCTTCTCCCTTTTATTTTTTTTCTGTTTTCTAATTTCTGACATTTGTTTTGATTTAAATAATATATTAAATCATTTATTTAACTTATGCCAATTTTTGCAGGGGCTAGATATATTATTCCAGAGCTCCTTTATAATTGGCATAATATTTGGACATATATTAATATATATAGAAATATATTTCCAATGCAAATATTTATGCATTAATTCCAAATGCCCAAAATAAATGTCCATGAGTCACTAAAAATATTGGTTTGATTTTTATCTCTGTCCAATATTTTCAGAGAGCAACATGAGCATTTTCTTGGACCCTTTTGGAGAAATTTTTATTTGGGTCATTTTCAAAATGATTCTGAGGGTTTCACAGATCCCCATTTCAAGTTTCTGATGAAAGAGTAAACATGATGCAACACTCTAATGCATGACTAGCTAGGGTGTGACACTTTTTTTCAACTTTAATAGGTTCAACTACTTTTACTTCAATGGGAGGATTATATTTAAACCACTTCTCCTTAGGGAGATCAACATGAGTAGTAAAGGATTCACAGAAAGAAACTACTATCTCAGAGTCAAGTCCATATTTACTGCTAAATTCACGGAAAACATCGGTATCCATAAAAGATTTAACACAATCAAACTTGGGTGTTATACCTGACTTCTTACCTTCGTCGAGATCCCAATCTTCAGAGTTGCGTTTAATTCTTTCCAGTAAATCCCATTTGAATTCAATAGTCTTATCACAAAAGAACCCGTACAAGAAGTATCGAGCATGGAGCGATTATTGAGAGAAAGCCGAGCATAAAGATTTTGAATAATAATTTCTCTTGAGAGCTCATGATTGGGGCATGAATATAACATTGATTTAAGCCTCCCCCAAGCTTGAGCGATGCTTTCTCCATCGCGAGGCCAAAAATTATATATATAATTATGATCATGATGAACAAGATGCATAGGATAAACCTTCTGATGAAATTCCAATTTCAATCAGCTGTAGTTCCATGATCCTATATCATCACATAGCATAAACCATGTCAATGCCTTTCCCTTCAATGATAAATGGAGAACCTTCTTCTTGATAACATCCTCGGGCATACCTGCAAGCTTAAATAATGCACAAACTTCATCCACATAGATTAGGTGAAAATTGTGATGTAATGTTCCATCTCCTGTAAAAGGATTAGTTAGCAGTTTCTCTATCATACCCGAAGGAATTTCAGAGTAAACATTTTCAGTAGGTTCAGTAGGTTGAGGAGCAACTCTTTGCTCTACTGGTCGGAGTGAATATACCCCGAACAAGCCCCTCAAAGGATTATGTTCCATAGTAACAAGTGACAGTAAATTTCAGCACACTACATAAGTTTTTCCTTACCAAATTCCACCTACCAAAGGCGCTTCACTCCCCGGCACCGGCGCCAGAAAAGAGTATTGATGACCCACAAGTATAGGGGATCTATCGTAGTCCTTTCGATAAGTAAGAGTGTCGAACCTAACGAGGAGCAGAAGGAAATGACAAGCAGTTTTCAGTAAGGTATTCTCTGCAAGCACTGAAATTATCTGTAACAAATAGTTTTGTGATAAGGTAATTTGTAACGGGTGACAAGTAATGAAAGTAAATAAGGTGCAGCAAGATGGCCCAATCCTTTTTGTAGCAAAGGACAAGCCTGGACAAACTCTTATATGAACGAAAACGCTCCTGAGGACACATGGGAATTATCGTCATGCTAGTTTTCATCACGCTCATATGATTCGCGTTCGTTACTTTGATAATTTGATACGTGAGTGGACTGGTGCTTTGGTACTGCCCTTCCTCGGACAAGCATCCCACTTATGATTAACCCCTATTGCAAGCATCCGCAATTACAAAAGAAGTATTAAGGTAAACCTAACCAGTGCATGAAACAGATGGATCCAAATCAGCCCTGTCGTGGGTTTGTCACGGCAGATGTCCTAGCGAAAGGACTTAGTCGTGGAGCCATCGCAACAGGTTAGCTCGAAGGGGTTAAAGCGGACACAAGGACACAGAGGGTTTTTATACTAGTTCGTCCCCTTCGATGAAGGTAAAAGCCTACGTCTAGTTGTGATGGTATTGATGTGGTTTCGACGACTAGGGAGCAGATAAGCTTCGCCTAAGTCTCGAGTTTTTGTTGTCTGTCCTCAAACCGTCGTCGGGTCGTCCCCTTATATACATGGGTGACGCCCGTCGGTTTACAGAGTCCCAACCTCCGGTTCATAAACGTGCCCGGGTTGGTCTCTTTATTCCTAACTTACAGTACAAGTTTATATCAGGCCGGTTTACGACTACAAACCCTAAACCGACTATAGGCCTTGGGCCGTTCTATGCCTCTTTGGGCTTTAACATCTTGGGTCCATCGACAAAGTTAACCCGGGCCATGTAGGCCGGTTTACATCAAATAGTAATATCCCCAACATTAGGCCCCAGATTGATTTGAACAGGTTCATGTCAATCCTTAGCAAAAAATCTCTGTCTTCAATATCTTCCGATAACTGTTTAAACCGTCGTGTCGTCATCTCCTCTGGTTACTGTAAACCGGTATGACGTCACCATAAAGATACCGTTTTTATTTGTTAGATCCGCAATAATCAAGGCGACAGCTGGGCTTCCGAAATCTGCGGCTCCTGGATTCGCGCGCCTGACACACGCACTATGCCTCATAAATAGGACCGGAAGGTCATTTTCCTTTTCCTCCCCTTCGTCCCTTCTCTCTTCGTCTTCCTCACGCCCCAGAACTCGGAGCTCCGCTGCCGTCGCTGACTTCTGCATCACCCTGGGCCGCTGCATCAACCTGACCGCACCAGAGAATCGCGGCGATCTTCCTTGTGTTCTTGAATCCTGGTAAGGCCTCTGCTTCCTTGCCCCAGATCTATTCTAGGGTTCATCGTTCTACCATGTTCTTGCTTGCTGTTCATCTCCATGGCAAGTCCTGTTGAGGGAGTCCTGGACTAGGGGGTGTTCGGACAGCCGGACTATCATTATCCGCCAGACTCCAAGACTACGAAGATAGAAGATTGAAGACTCCGGCTCGTGTCCGGAAGGTACTTTCCTTGGCGTGGAAGGCAAGCTTGGCAATACGGATATGTAGATCTCCTACCATTGTAACCGACTCTGTGTAACCCTAGCCTCTCCGGTGTCTATATAAACCGGAGAGCCTTAGTCCATAGGACGAACATACATCTCAACATTCATACCATAGGCTAGCTTCTAGGGTTTAGCCTCCTTGATCTCGTGGTAGATCTACTCTTGTACTACCCATATCATCAATATTAATCAAGCAGGACGTTGGGTTTTACCTCCATCGAGAGGGCCCGAACCTGGGTAAAAACATTGTGTCCCTCGTCTCTTGTTACCATCCGCCTAGACGCACAATTCGGGACCCCCTACCGGAGATCCGCCGGTTTTGACACCGACACCTGTAGACAGATCTTGGCCCCTGTACTGTGATTTCCAGCCGCTTCTAACATTCATCCATAAGTTCTTATTCGACTCCTTAAATATCATTCATTTTTCTGCTTGTTTGAACCTATACTGTTCTGCTGTAAGCTTGACTTTACATTTTTGCTTCTTTTTCGCACTGGCTATAGATCCATTGTTTTGAAAGAATCAGTGTGAAACCTGTTTCTATCCACATACTTTTAATTCCTAGATCCGGCGGTTTAACTTAGCAGAACGAACACACGAACCCGTATATACCATTAGTCCCCTTGTTGAACCGCCAGACGCTGTCATCTCAGATAGCTCCGGTTTAAATAGAACTTCCTCCGGTTAAAATAGATGCACCTTCGGTTTAGGGTCAAACATACTCTTAAATCGGAATAATTTTGCCTTGTAGATTTCATAATGGCGAAGCAGATATATGAATGCAACTGGGTTCCCTCTCGTGTCACGGAGACACAGCTGAATAACTTAGTTCTGACCGGTGCCTTGAGCAGTAAAAATACTATCCACTGGAGAGTTCCAGGTGAAGAATGTCCTCCCACTCCGCAAGGAGAAGTCATTGTTTTTGCGGATCACTTGGCCCGGGGTTTCAATCTGCCCGGTTCAAAATTTTATCGGGACGTCTTGGCCAATTTCCAATTGCGCCCGCAAGATACCGGTCCAAACTCCGTTACCAATATTTGTCACTTCCAAGTGCTTTGTGAGGTCTACTTCCAAGAGGAACCCACAGTTGAGCTGTTCCGAGACTGTTTCCACTTGAACCGTCGCACAGAGTTCACTGATGGCCCCAACATGGAACTGGGTGGCATGGAAATCCAGAAAAGAAAAGAAGTCACTTATCCTCACGCCAAGCTGCACAGTCACCCCCAAGAATGGAATCACTCTTGGTTCTACTGCAGAGACACTTCCCCTGCTGATGAAAATCCTTTGCCTGGCTTCTGTCCGGAAAGACTTAGCAATACACACCCCTTCCCACCAAGGCTAACCGCTAAAGTGAGGAGCAAATATGCCCCTCAACTGTCCAAGCTCAGAGCTTTCATGGCCAACGGTTTGACGGGAGTTGATCTTGCCCGTTGCTGGATTTCATGGAGCATACTGCCTCTCAGTATACGCTCCGGTTTAATGTGCAAGTATACCGGTCGGGTTAACGACCCTTTAAGGCACTGCAATATTCAGCTGACTGAAGATGAAGTCACAGAAGCTGTGAAGAAGATGCTGAATGAACCGGAATACGCTTGCGCCCGAACCGGTCTGCTTCTCTTCTGCGCTACCAATAAACTGACTGCTGTAAGCGTCTTACCTTTGTTTTCACAGAATTTATGATTTCCGCACTTATATTCCGTTAACTCCAATATTGTCTGAAACAGGGAGTTGATCCGTTTTGGAGCAAGAAGCTTCCTCAAGAGCCATCAGAGAAGATAAACCGACCCAAAACGAGGGTGAAGAAACCTGCCCAGAAGAAGAGAAACACCGCCTCTTCCAACCCGGACTTTGATGATGATGATGTGGGTAATCCGGACCTTGAGGTAGACCTTGATTCAGTAGGCTTACTTTTCAGACGCCTTATTGATGATGATGTTTGTTAGGACGATGCTGAAGCTAGCAACGCTGATGTCCCAGAGGTAACTATTCTTTCTTTTGACTCAGACCCTTTGCCCTTGCCAAAACTTCGCCAAGCAAACCGGAAAGTTAAATTTTCTCATCCTCTTGCTTACTTGGATCCCAAATTTCTTGTGAAGACCCAGCAACATGAAGCCCGTCGCACAACCCGGCACAGCGGCCAGGTAGTTACCTCCGTCGGTTTACCGAATAACCCGGTTCAGAAACGCCGCTCAGAGGTCTCCGATCTATTCGTTAGCTTTCGTCCTAAAGCGGGTTTTATTCGTCAACCTCTTAATCCGTCTGACTCCGATTATCAGGTCACTTCCCATTCATCTTCTGGTGAATCCTCGGCCACTCAACTGCCACCGCAAAAAACCGTTATTGGGTAAGTTAGACTGATCATAATACTTTGTTACATATGGCTTGTGACTTATACTGCTCTTTGACCATTGCATCTTTTTTCAGGGCTAAGCCTAGACCGAGCAAAAAGGCTCGTCTGGATAATACGACCGAGGGAGGTGCTGTCCCTGAACCGGAAAAGGCACCTGACATTGATGCATCTATTCGCGAAGATATTCATAATGACCCACCTCCACAAGACGATGTCCATGTTGAAGAAAGGCCTACTGACACTTCTGGCCTTGTCAACCAGCCTGCCAGCCCCGTTCAGATTGAAAAATCCATCGATCCTTCCAAAACTGCTGATAAACCGACAGTGCCAGTGCAAAGTGTCGAGTCCAAAGATGATGATGTTATAATTACTGGTATTGGTCGTTCCGAGCCGGGGAACCCTGTCGCTTTAGCCAAGCATTATGCCAAGGAAGAATTCTCTGCTATGAAAGGCAAGTGGGATGTCGATTTATCGACTTATGCTGCTCTGAACGCCCAAGACCTTCACTCTGGTTATTTGAACCGGCTGTACACTAGCCGTGACTATGAAGCTGGTCTGGTCAGGATGATGAAGGAGAAACTTGAGGTAACTCCCTTGTGCTCTTTACCGCAATCTTATTATCTCATCTAGCCCCCAAGAATCAGATTGTATCTATTTTCAAACCGAGACCATAACACGGATCACAATGTCTTGAAATCCATTAGTGTAATCACCAAGGGCTGGTTTGACTTAGCAAGGTTAAATCGGGGCTTTAATAAAGATCTTAGCAATAAAGTACCATCGAATAGCCATTAGCCCCCAAGTGCCAAGTTGAATACCTGTATTGAGCTTGGGAGTTTATAATGTAGTACTCGGATGAAGATCAAATATGCATTAGCCCCCAAGTATCAAGTACATAACTTGTTGTGCGGTTGATACTTCCAAACCGTGTACTGTTTTCTTAAAGCATGTCATTATCTGATACAGGCGGACCTGAAGACCAAAGATAACCAAGTCGCTGACCTTCAAGAGATCTTGAAGACCCAACAAGCTGAAACCGCTAAGGCAAAGGAAGAGTTGACTAGTGTTTTAAGCATCATGGAGCAGCTGAGGGAAGGTTTCAAAAAAGATCAAGCTGAATGGGCCACTGAGAAGGCCGGTTTAATTAAAAGGGCTGAGAATGCTGAAGCTGCTCTTAAACCGGTGGTAGATGAACTATCCACCGTAAAGCGGCAAGTGCATGCCATGACCTCTGCTATCTTTGGTAAATTTCCTTTTGTTCTTTTTTTTATGATACTATGGCCTCTGTATAATGGGTCAGGTTTGTAATTTATCTTGTAATGCTGTAGGCACACGCATTGGTCACTTGGGGTCCGATGTTCGGAAGAAACTCAAAGCTGCCTACACTCTGATTGAACAGCTATACACTGGAGCGCAGCGAGTCATCACTACTGCATCGCATAACAATCCGGCACCGACGCTGATTCAAGATACCTTGAAAAGGTTGTCCATGCTTCCTGCTCGGATTGACGAATTAAAGAGATCAGCTGCTCGAACCGGAGCTATCAACGCCTTGATCCGGGCAAAAGCATGGGTGCCAGACTTCGATCCCATTGAAGCAGCACAAGGTTACCCCAGCTTGAAGGAAGACGGCTCGGACTTCAGCGAAAATGATCTAAGGATGATAAACCGGGCGGTGCGCCCCCTGGCTTGTCAATTGGCTGAAGAGGCAGATTTGACGCATTACCAAGCTCAATATGACCATCAGAACAAACGAGTGGCTACCCCAATTCCTGAAGCGGAAAATCTGATTCCTCCAATCCGTAAGCACACTTATGCTCCTGATATTGAACCGTCTTCACTGATTCATGAAGAGGCTGTCTTTCAAGCTTTAATGGGGATCGACTGGACCACTATTGATTTCCAGCCGATGGGTAATCATGATGAAGCTGAAGCGGCGCAGGATGACCCACAACCATCAAACCGGGGCGGCGAACAGGCGTGAACCGAACTCCAGTGTAACTTAGCTGGATACATTAATCCACGAAGAGAACAACTTTATGTAGGCACCATGTTGCCTTGTAATAGGATAGCTAATACTTTTGCTTTAAATGTGCCTTTGTGCACAGGCACTGACGCCCTTACTTGAATTCTGCAACTTATGTTTCCTGCAACCATGAAATTTTAAAACTGCCACGGCGGCTAAACCGCCAGACGGCTCATGATCTTTATATATACGTAATCAAGGAAACTTAAGTGTATGATCAAAATATGTGATACAAAATACCTGCCTTCATTGGGCATAGAGTTGGTCTTAGCCAATCTTGAAACGGAGGTTGTATAAACCATTATCCTCACAGGAGACAATAGCTCCTAATATTTTGAAAATGTCGGTTTACCGCGCAAACCGTGCTGCGTCATTGTAAACCCTCTGTTACTCCATGATGTTAACAGAGAAGTCAAACCGGGCAAATTGCCTCCGGGTTAAAAAATGGATCAGGCTGTGTCAGCTGAATCGGTTTAAAAGCATTGGTTGTTCGAAATAAAAATGCAATGAAAATCAGATAACAGGCAACCAAATATGAAAGAAAAAGCAACGGTAAAACGCGTGCAAATGGTGGCTGTTATGAGCCGTTCAGAAGGCATTACCATCGTCAAGACATGACCAAGCCCCCAATAGGTGTAGCTACGGTTCAAGTCGACTAGGTCCCCAACTGACACCGTGGCAAATGTGCCGGCCAAGTGGCATTGCATTGGTTCGGGTTCGACCAAGCCCCCAAGTGACTCTGTGGCCTTAGGCCGATGAAGAGGCATTGCATTGGTTCGGATACGAGCAAGCCCCCAAATGATCTGGTGGCTTTCGCCTATCAAGTGGCATTGCATTGGTTCGGACACGACCAAGCCCCCAAGTGATATTATCAAGCTTTTTGTAAAGCGAATTCAAGGGGTAAACCGGAGGTCGCTTTAAAGCAAATCAACTCCGTGTAACCACGCATGATATGAAGAAAACAGAGACCCCGCTTTAGCCGAGGCTCCGGTTTATTATATTGATCATAATATATACATTGTCATAATATGTACATAAGCAGAGCCGATGACTCATGTATAGTAAGGCCGAAGATGAGCTATGTTCCACGGCCTGTTGGTCTCCTCCTCTGATGTGCGTGAGTCTTTATGCTCTCGAATGTCAATCAGATAGTATACAGCCGGCCTATATGGTCCGGGTTAGCTTCGTCGATGGACCCAAGATGTTAAAGCCCAAAGAGGCATGGAAGGGCCCAAGGCCTATAGTCGGTTTAGGGTTTGTAGCCGTAAACCGGCTTGATGTAAACTTGCATGTAAGTTAGGAATAAAGAGACCAACCCGGGCACGATTATGAACCGGAGGTTGGGACTCTGTAAACCGACGGGCGTCACCCGTGTATATAAGGGGACGACCCGACGACGGTTTAGGGACAGACAACAACAACTCGAGACTTAGGCGAAGCTTATTTGCTCCCTAGTCACCGAAACCACATCAATCCCATCACAACTAGACATAGGCTTTTTCCTTCATCGAAGGGGCCGAACTAGTATAAAATTCTCTGTGTCTTTGTGTCCGCTTTAACCCCTTCAAGTTAACCCGTTGCGATGGCTCCACGACTAAGTCCTTTCGCTAGGACATCTGCCGTGACAAACCCACGACAGTTGGCGCCCACCGTGGGGCTATCGCACGATGGTTTCAAGTTCTTGGGGGGCCGCTTTGAAGGACTCGAGGGCTATGCCGTGGGCCGGATGACTAAGAGTCGTCGCGTAAAGCTCTACATCGACAGCACAGGCTGGGGCCCCGACGCTGGCTCAATCGAGTACGGGTACCGGGTCCCCTTTGGTGGCATCCATGTTTTCATTGGCAAGATCGGTGAACCGGGCCCTGAGCTGGGCAATTGCACCAGCCTCGTCGAGACAGCTCGGTGTACGTGACCTGCCCAGGTTAAACCTGCCAGGAAGCGTGCCTTCGTGGGAGTTATCCATGGAGGAAGTTATGACGAAGAGGGATCAGAATCTGGTGGCGAAACCGCCGTCTACTCCGGCGATGAAGCGTCAACCGGGGAAACTGAGTCTCTATATCAGTTCAAGATGGCTGGACTGGGGGCTGTTCTGACAGCGACAGTATTCCGGACCCCTCTGATCTGCCCAATCGAGTTGGGATATTCATGGCTAGAACGCAGGCAGCGCCACATTCGACAACTGCGGCAGCAATGATCTCCGGTTCAACAGCTGCGACGGCTGCGCGAGCAGGAGGCCCTGCGGGTTCACCGGCTCAAGTATTATCAGATCTGTTTGATGCGTTGGCTGCTGAGGGAGTCCCGGATTAGGGGGTGTTCGGATAGCCGGACTATACCTCCCGCCGGACTCCAGGACTATGAAGATACAAGATTGAAGACTTCGTCCCGTGTCCGGAAGGTTCTTTCCTTGGCGTAGAAGGAAAGCTAGGCGTGCGGATATTCAAGATCTCCTACCAATGTAACCGACTCTGTGTAACCCTAATGCTATCCGGTGTCTATATAAACCGGAGGGTTGTAGTCCGTAGGACAACCATCATCATACACAATCATACCATAGGCTAGCTTCTAGGGTTTAGCCTCCTCGATCTCGTGGTAGATCTACTCTTGTACTACCTATATCATCAATATTAATCTAGCAGGAGTAGGGTTTTACCTCCATCGAGAGGGCCCGAACCTGGGTAAAATAAAGTGTCCCTTGTCTCCTGTTACCATCCGACCTTGACGCACAGTTCGGGACCCCCTACCCGAGATCCGCCGGTTTTGACACCGACATTGGTGCTTTCATTGAGAGTTCCTCTGTGCCGTCGTAATCAGGAAGGATGACTTTTCCCGTCTCTAAAGATGGCGCCGTCACTGAGGGAGCTTTGGCTATCGGCCAGACCCTCCGGGTGGGTGGTTTTCTTATGACCGCCCCTACGGCCGTTGCGCCGACGGTGACCACTCGGGTCATCAAAAACAATCTCCACGTGAGTCCGGCATCTGCCGAACAGCTGGATCCGGTGGAGCTCTCCTCCGTAAACGAGCTCCTGGATCGTATCGCTGCCTTGGGGGTCGCCACAAATTACGACCAGGTTGGGCTTAAACCCGATCTAAGGGAAATCAACTCCCCCCGAGCCACCCACCGCGTTGCTGTGGTGGAGACACAATGCGGCGACCCCTCATTGATCTTAAGGACTAGCTATGTCCGAATTCCGGAACCCTCCACGCCGGATATCCGCGGAGGGGAGGATGCAATTCAAGGCCCGAACTTAGAATCGGGCAAACCGGATAACATCCGAGGCTCCGGATCTCCGAATCTGGAGGTTGTTCGGCTTCCGAACAGCAAACCGGGCGAGGTATCAGATTTAACGAGTTCCGCTCGCCCAATCCTAAGCGATCTCTCCCAGGTCAGGCAGAGGCCAGAAGAAACAGTACATCATTACTGGGCCAGATTCCTCCTGCTCATGCACAGGATAAAAGACTGCCACGAAGGAGACGCGATTTCAATCTTCTGCAATAACTGCACGGACAAAGGGATACTCAACGCCGTAAGTCGCCGCAATATCACACATTTTGCCGAGTTGGCGTCCATAGTGCAAAAGTACTGTGCGATGGAAAGCGCTTGGAAAACCGAAGTTAAATTTTGGGATTATCCGGCCCTGAATAGCAATCCCGTCCGAATCAAAAGGGCGCACTACAGTAAGACGTCCGGATTAAACAAAAAATCAAAACCCTCTAGGGGACATGGAACCGTACTAGAAAGGTGGCTAGATGGACCCTGCAAAATTCATAGTGCAGTGGACGCCGCACCAACACACAGCCTCAAGGCATGTTGGATACTCCGGCAGGTGGCCAAGATTGGCGAAGATCTCCTAATTTCAGAGGTCGAAGAGAACCAGCCCGAGAACTTCAGTACCGTCCTCACAATCTCCGAGACTTTCGCATCGACTAATATGCGAAAAAGAGCACTTCGCAGCCTCACCGAAGTTTACCAAGTAGCGACAATAAATCCTTGGAGCAACACCGCCATCACCTTCAATGCGAGCGACGAACCTAAATTCCGAACAGCCAGAGTACCAACCGCACTGGTCCTCAGTCCCATAGTGGACGGCTGTCGCCTCACAAAGGTACTTATGGACGGAGGCAGCAGATTGAACCTCATCTACGAGGAAACCCTTCAAAAGATGGAAATAGACTGGAACCTCGTTGAGCGAAGCATCACAACTTTTAGAGGTATAATCCCCAGTCAGGAAGCGCGCTGCACAGGAAGAATCACACTGGATGTGGTATTCGGCACTCCGAATAATTATAGGTCCAAACAAATCATGTTCCACGTGGCCCCGTTCAAAAACGGATATCACGCCATATTAGGACAAGAGGCATTCACAGTCTTCCAAGCTATACCCCATTACGGGTACATGAAGCTTTAGATGCCTGGGCCGAACGGAATCATCACTCTCGCTAGTGATCCGGACATTGCGCTCTGCGCCGAAAACAAGACAGCCGCATTGGCCCTCGAGGCACTATCTGAAGCCCTAGCAGCCGAAGAACTGACGACGCTGCGATCCACGGTGAATAGGGATGATGTGATACTCGACAAAAGATCTAAATCCACATCCTTCAAACCAGCGGACGAAATAGTCAAATTCCAAGTCCACCCAACGGACCCTAATAAAACAGCCTCCATCGGGGCAAAACTAAACCCTGATGTAGACGCCGCACTGCGCGAGTTCCTACAAGAGAACTGGGACATTTTCGCTTGGCACCCTTCAGACATGCCAGGAATCCCACGCAGGCTGGCCGAGCACAGCTTAAATATCCAGAAAGGATTCAAACCTGTCAAACAAGCTCTTCGGCGTTTTTCCGAGCCAAAGAGACAGGCTATGGGAGAAGAGCTAGACAAACTATTGGAAGCCGGATTTATTAGAGATATAAAACACCCGGACTGGCTAGCAAACCTGGTAATGGTACCAAAGAAGGACAAATCCTGGCGCCTGTGTGTCGACTTCAAAGACCTTAATAAGGCCTGCCCAAAGGATCATTTTCCCCTCCCTTGAATTGATCAAATCATTGACGCCACCGCCGGACACGATTCCCTGTGTTTCCTCGACGCATACTCCGGCTACCATCAAATAAAGATGGCAGAGTCCGACCAAGCTGCAACAACATTCATCACGCCATACGGCCCATTCTGCTTCAACACAATGCCCTTTGGGCTCAAAAACGCCGGCGCGACATATCAGCGCATGATTCAAACATGTCTGGCAAACCAGATCGGCAAAACAGTGGAGGCATACGTAGACGATGTGGTCGTTAAATCAAGACACGTCGAATCTCTAGTAGACGATCTGAGACTCACATTCGACAATCTACGAAAATACGACATCAAGCTCAATCCGGAAAAATGTGTTTTCGGCGTCCCGGCCGGAAAGCTCCTGGGCTTCATAGTATCCGGTAGAGGAATTGAAGCAAATCCAGCTAAAATCCGAGCCCTGTCACAACTGGATGTTCCAAAAGATCTAAAACAAATACAGAAACTTACCGGATGCGTGGCGGCCTTAAGCCGCTTCATCTCCCGTTTGGGAGAAAAGGCACTGCCCCTTTACCGCCTCCTAAGGCGCACCGAACACATCGAGTGGACGGACGCTGCCATGGCCAGACTCGAGGAAATAAAGGCCATCTTGGCAACAAACCCCGTCCTGGCCGCGCCGAATACCGGCAAACCCATGCTATTATACATTGCCGCAACCCATCAAGTTGTCAGCGCAGTGCTCATCGTCGAACGAGCATCGGACGGACACAAACTACCCCTTCAAAGGCCAGTTTACTACGTGTCCACTGTCCTCACACCGTGCAAATCACGATACCCGCATGACCAAAAGATCGCATACGCGGTGTTTATGGCATCCCGAAAGCTACGACACTACTTTCAAGAGTGTTCTATAACAGTAGCGTCAGAAGTACCGCTCAATGATATTCTTAACAACCGCGACGCAACGGGCCGGATAGCGAAGTGGGCCATAGAGCTCCTCCCATTCGACATAATCTACAAGCCATGGCGAGCCATTAAGTCACAAGTCCTAGCCGACTTCGTCGCCGAATGGACAGAGGCCGAACTCCCTAAAGAGTTCGGCACGTACTCAAACTGGATCATGCATTTTGACGGCTCCAAAATGTTGGCCGGACTGGGAGCTGGCGTCGTTCTGACGTCCCCTACGGGAGACACAGTCCAATACGTACTACAGATTATGTACATGGACTCCAATAACGCAGCCGAATACGAGGCCCTTCTACATGGTCTCCGGATGGCAGTATCCATGGGCATTCAACGCCTAGAAGTGCGCGGGGACTCAAACCTCGCGATATCCCAAATAAATGGCGACTTCGATGCCAAAGATCCAAAGATGGCAGCTTATCGCAACACTGTGCTAAAAATGTCAGCTCGGTTCGAGGGACTGGAGTTCCACCACATCGCCCGAGAAAATAATCAGGCAGCGGATGTCCTGGCACGCATCGGAGCAAAACGAGATGCGGTCCCCCCCAACATCTTCTTAGAAAGATTATTCAAACCATCTGTGACATGGGAGGGGGAACCTTCGGACAACAGCCCGGACCTAACCGCACAACCCGACGCCGAACAATCAGACATAATCGGTGGCCCTGCCACCGAAATTACACCGTCAGCCCACGTAATAATGGCAGTCATCGCCCCGTGGACAGAACCATTCCTAGCCTACCTTACCAGGCAGGAACTCCCTGAGGACCAAAACGAGGCGCGCTGCATAGTGCGGCGGTCTAAAGCCTATAAAGTCCACGAGGGAGAGCTATACAAGAAAAGCACTACAGGAGTCCTTCAAAGGTGTATCTCCGAAGAGGAAGGGCGGAGTCTATTGGCTGAAATTCATGCCGGACTCGGTGGCCACCACGCTGCAGCTCGGTCCCTTGTAAGTAAGGCTTTCCGTACAGGCTTCTATTGGCCGACGGCCCGAGCAGACGCTCAGGACCTAGTCAAACGATGCGTCGGTTGTCAGCTCTTTGCCAACCAAAGCCATATGCCACCCACTGCCCTCCGAACTATCCCCATCACTTGGCCTTTCGCGGTCTGGGGCTTGACATGGTGGGACCCCTTAAAGGTGGAACCCACAAGAAAAAATACTTATTGGTCATGGTGGATAAATTCACCAAATGGATAGAAGCCAAGCCTGTCAAGACGGCCGAATCCGGACCTGTGATAGACTTCATATCCGGGGTCGTACACCGTTATGGTGTCCCCCACAGTATTATCACCAATAATGGCACAAACTTCACTTCGGATGAAGTAAAGCTGTGGTGCAAAAACATGGGCATTAAGCTCGACTATGCTTCTGTCTATCACCCACAAACTAACGGTCAGGTGGTACGGGCAAATGGTCTCATCATGAGCGGCATCAAACCCAGACTAGTGCGGTCCCTTAAGGAATCTAATATGCACTGGGTAGAGGAGCTCGACTCCATACTCTGGGGGCTGCGAACCACGCCCAACCGTACCACCGGATTCACACCATTCTTTATGGTATACGGCGCTGAGGCAGTTCTGCCCTGCGACATCATTCATGACTCACCTCGAGTGCGCATGTACGAAGAAAGAGAAGCCGAGCTTGATCGGCAGGACAACCTGGACGCTCTGGAAGAGGAGCGAGATGTGGCTAAAGCCCGTTCCGTGTTTTATCAACAGCAAGCTCAAAGATATCAAAGCAGAGAAGTACGGGCCAAAAGTTATAATGTTGGTGAACTAGTTCTACGCCTGCCGGACAAGCAAAAGAATAAACTCAAGCCCAAATGGGAAGGTCCATTCATAATCGACCAAGTCCTAACCGGTGGAGCGTACCGCCTGCGAGATGCGTCGGATAACCGACTCGAGCCGAACCCATGGAACGCAACACGTCTTCGAAGATTCTACGCTTAGCTCCGGACTCTGTGTTTGTCTCCTTCCTCTGTCCATTATTTGCATTTATTCATTTTTTCTTTACTTTGTCTCCTACTCTTTTTTCCTAGCCTATCACGGGCTCACTAAGTGACGCGCTATCCGCGCTTCTTAAACCTGGGGGCTTCTTTAACAGAAGCTTGCTTATATGGGTTTCACACCCAACGCATGCGTCAGACTTCCGCATGCACCTTTTCTTCACCATTATATGCGTCGATATGACTTAAGTTTTGGCCAATCTGGGTTGCCTGGCTCCTGTGCTTACCCCTACGTTCCCGATTGTTCGGCTAGGTGGTAAAGGGAGCACCTCTGCGATTGTTACTGCCGGATAAGCCGGATGTGTACCTCAGATTGGGTGAAGCCGAAAGCTAGCGTTCTTAAGGGAATATTCGGTCGGTGAACTAAAGATGATCCTTTTTATTTTTTACATGCCCCCAGATGATTTCCTGCATTTGCAGTCCGGACGTGCACTTTAGGGCACGCCACCCCAGCGAAAGGAACCCTTAATGGAACTATTCTCTCTGGAAGATGTTTCTTACTAACCATGTAATATAACATAACTAGTTGGGAACTTGTCTGATAAAGCACTAATGACCCCTACGCCTGGTCTCCATGCATACCTTGGTTCTTCTATAACCATTATGGTATTCGGACACACTCCGGACCGTCAGGTCCCGAGGTCGAAGCGAAAAGGTCGGCAACGACAAACGATCTACAATCCAGCTAGAAGGCATTACATATGTCAATTTTAAATTACACAGTCATTGTGACTGATTGTATTCCTCCTCTATACCATCTAACAGGCTGTCTAATTTACAGTCCTGCTGGGAATACTTTGCGGCCAACTCTACTTGGCCGTACACTAAGCTTACAGGGATCTCCTTCCCATCGGGCCCTACAGGTCCGACCTCGGCCATGCGGTTTGGGTCAGACTTGGTATAACGCGTCTTCACCATGGCCCAGGCCTCCCTAGCGCCTTGCCGGCAGGCCGATTTCTTCCACAATTGGAAGCGCCGCCGAGCTCCCTTCAGCTTCTCTACAAGATCTCCAAGACCTTCGGGCATGGAGTAGGAAGGCCATAATGCTCGAACAACGCCTTGCATCGCCTGCCGAACTCTATCATGCAGCTGCGAAAGTTCGGGAAGAAGGTCACCCGTAGAACCGGGCATCTCCTCTTCAGGACGACTTGTCGGCATACCTACAGACATAATGCTGTTAATCGACTTCCTCGCCGAACTTTTTTTTGAGAGTTCATTCAAGCACTTACTAAAGATGCCGCGTCGAAGTCGTCGATTCTCCTTCGTGGAGTCCGACAATTGGGCCCGAACATCTTTTAGTTCGACGTCCAATTTGGTGTTGGCATCTTGAAGATTGTTCTTCTCCTGCCTCACCCTTGTCAGCACGCTCTCACCAGCCTTCAGCTGGCGTAGGAGTTGTTGCTTGTTCGGATCGAGTCCGGCTCCATCTGCAATTTGTTTTGCTAGATTAGCACCCACGCCGCACTTTGCAAAATGTTTACCTTTTGAAGGATAAACTACCAGAGGGGGTCTTCTCGAGTTCCCCCGTAGCAGCTAGTGCGGCCTCAAGTTGGGCTTGGCACTTTTCCAGCTCCTGAGGCAGCAGGGTATTCTTTTCTGTAAGAACCTGCAAGCAGATGATCCTTAAATCAGTTCTTCTAACTGTTTCAAGTCTCGGGGGCTACTGGTATACATAACCATTGAATTTTCTTACTCGTATGTCTTTTACATACTGCTGCGTGGGGCTACTAGGCAATCGGACTATAATGCTTTAACACTTTCACTTAGCCCTAGGAGTTTGACAGTGGGGCTACTATATAGCCCATGATGGCTCCGCGCTCATCCGAAGTCGGGGAACGTATATGCCTGGCCGGGAAACGACCCTTTGTTAAGGCGGAGGAATCTCGAAGATTCCGCGAGGTCATCAAGTGGTTGACCAGTCTCGCGCTATATCATGACAGTCAGTTTTCAGCTTTCTCTACTGATGTGCTAGTCCGGGTGACCCAGGGCACAATCGCAGTAGTTCTCCTGGTGCCGCCCTATATAGAATGGAACGTAAGGTAGCAAAACACAGGAGCCAGGCAAACCCAACATTTGACCAAAGACATGATTCGAAGCTGATGCATATAAGGCCTAACTCGCGACGCCGAACACTCCCTAAGGTATTCGGTCTTTATGATTGAAACCGGGCGTAATATTGCTCTTTGTAGTAAGCCCCTAGTGTCCAGGTACGTGCAATATTCTGACGTGGCCACATGCCAATACGTCAGCATCCTTCCCAGTTATACCGAGGATCTGAGGGATATATTTCAACAAAAGACGCTGAAAAAAGGTTTACGCAGGTCTTAATCTAAAAAGAATCCTTGAAATGGGTCCCTGCTGCACGTTTGCGCCCGTGTCTCCGTTGTGCCGTATCCTGGACGGGTGTAGCACGATGGTCATCTGTAAAAGAGAGGAACTTTAGTGGAAAAGTAGTCGTGCAAAGAGGTAGGTTATATTAAATAAACCATGTACAGTTCAAGATGGGTAAACTTGAGCCTAATTGTCACTTGTTTACACGCGTTGAGCCCCTTGTATTGTTTTTAGGGGTGCATCCATCAAACCTGTATCAATTATGTACAACTATGCTGGACTCGTCTAGCCGTGTCCGTGGTCTTAACGACCCGTCAGATGCTTTAGTTGGTGAGGCCGTCTAGTGTGCGGCTGCTAAGGCCGCCGCATGGTCTTCCGCGCGCAAGGAGTGCTCAAGATTTCCATGTACTATAATGATGCCACGTGGACCGGGCATCTTGAGCATGAGAGAAGTGTAATGCGGTATTGCATTAAAGCGGATGAAAGCTTCGTGTCCGAGTAGTGCTTGATAGACGCTTTGGAACGGAGCGATATGGAAGGTTAACTTCTTACTGTAGAAGTTATTCGAAAGCCGAATATAACCTCTAGTAGCAGGGAGCCCGCGCAATGGGCTTCTGGGCCTGGCGTTACTCCTTTAAAGGTAGTATTGCTATGGATGTTTTTTGTTGGGTCCACCCCCATTTTTGCGGACTGTGTCCTGATATATCAGGTTTAAACTACTTCCGCTATCCATCAGGACTCGTGTAAAAGTGGTATCCATCAATTATTGGGTCTAACACCAAGGCAGCCCATCCTGCCTGCCGGATGCCGGCCGAGTAATCCCGATGGTCGAAGATGATTGGTTGGGACGACTAGTGGCAGAACCCCGTGGCAACGGGCCCTGGAGCGTGTTTCCTTAGTGTCGCCGCTTTGTTTCTCCCTTTCGTCACGTGTAACGTGTTTACTGTTTTGATTTCTAGTAGGAATTTCTTCTGTTCCCCAGTGCTTTGCTTGCGAGGCTCGTCCTCGTCTTCACTGGTGTATCCAGCCCCTTGTGTTCGGCGTTGAGTTTGCTGGACTGCTTGAAGACCCAACATTCTCTATGGGTGTGATTGGCGGGTTTGTCGGGGGTGCTGTGGATTTGGCATATTTTGTCCAAAATCGGCTGGACAGTTCTTCCCCGTTGCCTTTAGGGGGCGGCTTTTGCTGATCTGACCGAGAGCTTTTGAATGCGGCGTTTAGCGCCGTGCTCTTTGGACTATCATCTTTATTCCGGCTCTTTTTTTTGCTGCATCGTGGCTTCCCGTTTCCGTCCCTAACTTCGGATGTACTTGGGTCGCTGGTGCTGCATCGAGCCAACCAGCTGTCCTCGCCCGCGCAAAAGCGGGTCATTAGGCTTGTTAATGCAGCCATTGTTCTCGGCTTTTCTTGGCCGAGGTGTCTGGCAAGCCATTCATCTCGGATGCTATGTTTGAAAGCTGCTAAGGCTTCAGCGTCCGGACAATCCACTATTTGGTTCTTTTTAGTGAGGAACCTATTCCAGAGCTTTCGAGCTGACTCTCCGGGCTGTTGAGTTATATGACTTAAATCGTCTGCATCCGGTGGTCGGACATAGGTCCCTTGAAAAGTTGCCCGAAAGGCGTTCTCGAGCTCTTCCCAACTTGTAATAGTGTTTTCAGGGAGGCTTTTAAGCCAGTGCCGGGCTGGCCCTTTGAGCTTGAGGGGTAAGTATTTGATGGCATGGAGATCATCTCCCCTCGCCATGTGGATATGGAGGATGTAGTCCTCGATCCAGACCCCAGGTCTGTCGTTCTGTCGTATGCCTCTATGTTTATGGGTTTGAATCCCTCTAGAAATTCATGGTCCAGCACCTCATCGGTGAAACATAGGGGGTGTGCGGCACCCCTGTATCTGGGTGTACCGTGGTGTTCAGATGTTTGTTGTGTTGTATTGCGCGCTGTAGCGCGCTTTCTTGGCCCGTAGATGGATCTGGTTGGGCCATCCTTCTGATGCGAGTCTTCGCGTGGATCGCCTACTGGCTTATTTGCGGCGTCATTTGCCACTTTGTGTCCGCCACGAGGTCGTCTATCCGACCGGATGGCTATTTTGTTTTTTGACTGCGGGGGCTCCAGGGCCTCATCGTCGAATTCAGGTAGTAGCTTTCGCTTCGGGTAGCTCTTTGTGTGGCGACTGCTGCCATACTTTTCTGCAGTGTTGAGTACCTTACTCCATCTGATTCTAAGTGTGTCTTGTGCAGCCTTGAGCTTTTGCTTCTGCTTTTTCAGACTTCGCACAGTGGCGACAAGCCTTTGATGGATATGCTCCTGCTCCAGGAACTTGTTCGGCGTGATGTCATCCGGACTGTTATCCTCGCCAGAGGCGGGTTGTTCGGTTTGATATTCCGTATTGCCATGGTCGGACGGTGGTTCAATGCCGTGTTCGTCATTCACGGGCTTACCCTGCTCTATCGCAAGGTCCGTTTGATCGCTGTTTCTTCCGAGGCGGGATTTTGAGCGGCGCTTACGCCGCCGCCTTGATTGCTTCTCGAGGGATCGATCCTTTGCTGCGTCCTTTGGTGCCTCGTCGTCGTTTTCTTTAGGTGTGTCCACCATGCATACATCATATGTAGAGGTGGCTTTCCAGTGCCCTGTGGGCAGTGGTTCCTGTTCGTCTCCTGCATTGTCGTCCATACCGTCGATGTCTTCGGAGTCGAAGTCGAGCATGTCGGTCAGATCGTCGACAGTGGCTATTAAGTGGGTGGTGGGTGGGCGGCGAATTTCTTTGTCATCCGCATCCCAGTCCTGCCGGACGTAGTTCGGCCAGGATTCTCCTGACAAGGAGAGAGAGCTTAGCGAGCTCAGTATATCGCCGAAGGGCGAGTGCTAAAAAATGTCCGCAGAGGTGAACTCCATGATCGGTGCCCAGTCGGATTCGACAGGCACGGGCGCAGGCGGTTCGGAGTCTGTGGCCGGAGAGGAATCCGGTAGTTCGGCATCACGACTCTCGTGAAGGGTAAGGTCGATATTCGGCTCGATTGCCGTTGAGAGTGCGGCCTCCGTGGCGGGGTCTATCCACCCGTCCGTGGATGGCGCACTTGGCTCCGAACTGAGGGTCGGAGCGGTCGCAGGTGCGATCTCCTGAACGCCGTCCGATGGCAGAGCTAAATCATGCTCATCGTGGCCCTGCGGCGCAATGGACAAGGGCTCGAATCCATCGAAGATCAAATCCCCGTGGATATCGGCCGTATAGTTTAGGCTTCCAAACCCGACCTGGTGGCCAGGGGCGTAACTTTCAATCTGCTCCAGATGGCCAAGCGAGTTGGCCCGCAGTGCAAAGCCGTCGAATACAAAGATCTGTCCTGAGAGAAAAGTCTCACCCAGGACCGCATCGCTATCGATGATCGAAGGAGCCATCCAGCCTGACAGCGACGACACAGAGGAACTCTCAATGAAAGCACCAATGTTGGTGTCAAAACCGGCGGATCTCGGGTAGGGGGTCCTGAATTGTGCGTCTAGGCAGATGGTAACAGGAGACAAGGGACACGATGTTTTTACCCAGGTTCGGGCCCTCTCCATGGAGGTAAAACCCTACTTCCTGCTTGATTGATCTTGATGATATGAGTATTACAAGAGTTGATCTACCACGAGATCGGAGAGGCTAAACCCTAGAAGCTAGCCTATGGTATGATTGTTGTTGTGCTACGGACTAAACCCTCCGGTTTATATATACACCCGAGGGGCTAGGGTTACACAGAGTCGGTTACAATGGGAGGGAGATCTTCATATCTATATCCCCAAGCTTGCCTTCCATGCCAAGGAGAGTCCCATTCGGACACAGGACGAAGTCTTCAATCTTTTATCTTCATAGTCCAATAGTCCGGCCAAAGGATATAGTCCGGCTGTCCAGATACCCCCTAATCCAGGACTCCCTCAGGGAGAACCAAACTCATCTAAGACTAAATTATGTTTGCAAAAGGCCGATACTTGTGAAATGCGATCATATTTGGTTGCAATTCTATTTAGACAAAAAACGCCTCATGATAAAGGTTTATAAAATTCTAGCCCGCACATCGGGCGGGCCACTTTGCTAGTTTTATGAAAGACACCATGAATAAAGTGTGAACCACCATCAGTCATTAGATATCTAGGGACTCCAAACCTCGGAAAAATAACTTCCTTAAGCATCTTAATAGAGGTGTTATGGTCAGCACTACTAGTTGGAGTAGCTTCTACCCACTTAGTAACGTAATCAACAACAACTAAAATATGTGTATACCCACTAGAGGAAGGAAACGGTCCCATATAATCAAAGCCCCAAACATCAAATGGTTCAATAACAAGTGAATAATTCATAGGAATTTCTTGACGTCTACTAATATTACAAATTCTTTGACATCCATCACAAGACAAGAAAAACTTACGGGCATCTTTGAAAAGAGTAGGCCAATAAAGACCGGATTGCAATACCTTATGCGCAATTCTATTTCCAGCGTGGTGTCCGCCATAAGCTTCGGAGTGACACTTGCGTAGGATCTGTTCCTGTTCATGCTCAGGTACACAACATCTAATAACACCATCTACTCCTTCTTTATAAAGGTGTGGGTCATCCCAGAAGTAATGTCTTAAATCATAGAAAAACTTTTTCTTTTGCTGGTACGTGAAACTAGGTGGTATAACTTTAGCAACAATGTAATTAGCATAATCAGCATACCATGGAGCAGTACAAGAAGCATTTATGACAGCTAATTGTTCATCAGGAAAACTATCATCAATAGGTAGTGGGTCATCAAGAACATTCTCTAACCTAGACAAGTTGTCTGCAATGGGGTTCTCGGCTCCCTTTCTATCAATAATATGCAAATCAAATTCTTGTAGTAGGAGAACCCATCTAATAAGTCTAGGTTTAGCATCTTTCTTTTCCATAAGATATTTAATAGCAGCATGATCAGTGTGAACAGTTACTTTAGAGTAAACAATATAAGGTCTGAACTTATCACAAGCAAATACAACTGCTAAAAATTCTTTTTCAGTAGTAGCATAATTTCTTTGGGCATTGTCTAGAGTTTTACTAGCATATTGGATAATATTTAATTTCTTATGAACTCTTTGTCCTAGATCAACACCTACAGCATAATCACTAGCATCACACATAATTTGAAAGGGTAAATTCCAATCAAGAGCTGAACAATAGGTGCAGAAATCAGAGCTTTCTTAAGTATTTCAAATGCTTCTACACAATCATCATCAAAGACAAAAGGAACATCTTTTTGTAAGAGATTAGTCAGAGGCCTAGAGATTTTTGATAAGTCTTTAATGAACCTCCTATAAAAACCGGCATGGCCAAGGAAACTTCTTATACCTTTAATGTCCTTAGGACACGACAATCTTTTCAATAGCATCAACTTTAGCTTTATCAACTTCAATACCTCTTTCAGAAATTTTATGCCCCGGGACAATACCTTCATTAACCATAAAGTGGCACTTCTCCCAATTCAAGACAAGATTAGTTTCTTCACATCTCTGCAAAACTCGATCAAGGTTGCTTAAGCAATCATCAAAAGAAGTTCCATACACGGAGAAATCATCCATGAAAACCTCAACAATATTTTCACAAAAGTCAGAGAATATAGCAGTCATACATATTTGAAAGGTAGCAGGTGCATTGCATAAACCAAAAGGCATACGTCTATAAGAAAAGGTACCGAAAGGGCAAGTAAAAGTGGTCTTTTCTTGATCCTCTTTTGACACAAGTATTTGAGATAAACCCGAATAACCATCTAGAAAGCAAAATGCGTATGTTTGGATAATCTTTCTAGCATTTGATCAATAAAAGGTAAAGGGTAATTATCCTTTTTAGTAGTTTTATTTAGTTTGCGGAAATCAATTACCATTCTATAACCTCTAACAATTCTTTGTGTGATCAATTCATCTTTATCATTAGGAACAACAGTAATACCTCCCTCCTTAGGGACACAATGGACATGACTTCCCCACTGACTATCAGCAACGAGATAAATTATACCTGCCTCCAGAAGCTTTAGTACTTCTTTTCTTACCACTTCTTCCATCTTAGGATTTAACCGTCCTTGGTGATCAACAATCGGTTTAGAGTCTTTCTCCAATTTTATTTTGTGTTGGCATAGACTGGGACTAATGCCCCTAAGATCATCAAGAGTATATCCAATAGCAGCATGGTGCTTCTTCAGAGTTTTCAATAATTTCTCTTCTTCCCGCTCTGAAAGGTTAGCACTAATAATAACATGATGTATCTTCTTTTCATCAAGACAAGCATATTTAGGAGTATCAGGTAATGGTTTAAGTTCAAACACGGGATCTCCCTTGGGTGTAGGAGGATCCCCTAGAATTTCAACAGGCAAGTTATGTTTCAAGATAGGTCCTTGTTTAAAGAATACTTCATCTATTTCCCTTCTTTCGTTCATAAACATATCATTTTAATGGTCTCCTAAATATTGTTCTAAATGATCATTAGGAGGCACGGCAATAGAAGAAAGACCAATTAATAATTTCATCTTTACTAGGCAGTTCTTTATAATGGGGTTGTCTACGAAATTTAGCAAAATTAAAATCATGAGACATATCTCCTAAACCAACAGTAACAATATCTTTTCCGTAGTCTATATTAGCATTAACAGTATTCAAGAAGGGTCTACCAAATATAATGGGACAAAAGTCATCTTGTGGGGAACCAAGAACAAGAAAATCAATAGGATACTTAACCTTTCCACACAAGACTTCAACATCCCTAACAATACCAACTGGTGAAATAGTATTTCTATTGGCAAGCTTAATTGTAACATCAATTTCTTCTATCTCAGCAGGTGCAATATCATGCATAATTTCTTCTAACAATGTTCTCCTATTTTAACAGAAATAACCGGCATGCCAATAACATGTGTATGTTTACCCTTAGTATCGGGTCTAGCAATTCTAGCAGCTTCATTACAGAAATAAATAACATGCCCATCAATATTATTGGCTGAGAGATCTTCAACCATATAAATACTAGGTTCAACTTTAATTTGCTCAGAGGGTGTAGGTGTTATAGTATTACTCTTATGAACCACAGTTGAAGCTTTAGCATGATCCTTTATTCTAATAGGGAAAGGTGGTTTCTCAATATAAGCGGTAGGAACAATAGGATCAACATTATAAGTGATAGTCTTTTTTTCAACTTTAATAGGTTCAACTACTTTTACTTCAATGGGAGGATTATATTTAAACCACTTCTCCTCAGGGAGATCAACATGAGTAGTAAAGGATTCACAGAAAGAAGCTACTATCTCAGAGTCAAGTCCATATTTACTGCTAAATTCACGGAAAACATCGGTATCCATAAAAGATTTAACACAATCAAACTTGGGTGTTATACCTGACTTCTTACCTTCGTCGAGATCCCAATCTTCAGAGTTGCGTTTAATTCTTTCCAGTAAATCCCATTTGAATTCAATAGTCTTCATCACAAAAGAACCCGTACAAGAAGTATCGAGCATGGAGCGATTATTGAGAGAAAGCCGAGCATAAAGATTTTGAATAATAATTTCTCTTGAGAGCTCATGATTGGGGCATGAATATAACATTGATTTAAGCCTCCCCCAAGCTTGAGCGATGCTTTCTCCATCGCGAGGCCAAAAATTATATATATAATTATGATCATGATGAACAAGATGCATAGGATAAACCTTCTGATGAAATTCCAATTTCAATCAGCTGTAGTTCCATGATCCTATATCATCACATAGCATAAACCATGTCAATGCCTTTCCCTTCAATGATAAATGGAGAACCTTCTTCTTGATAACATCCTCGGGCATACCTGCAAGCTTAAATAATGCACAAACTTCATCCACATAGATTAGGTGAAAATTGTGATGTAATGTTCCATCTCCTGTAAAAGGATTAGTTAGCAGTTTCTCTATCATACCCGAAGGAATTTCAGAGTAAACATTTTCAGTAGGTTCAGTAGGTTGAGGAGAAACTCTTTGCTCTACTGGTCGGAGTGAATATACCCCGAACAAGCCCCTCAAAGGATTATGTTCCATAGTAACAAGTGACAGTAAATTTCAGCACACTACATAAGTTTTTCCTTACCAAATTCCACCTACCAAAGGCGCTTCACTCCCCGGCACCGGCGCCAGAAAAGAGTATTGATGACCCACAAGTATAGGGGATCTATTGTAGTCCTTTCGATAAGTAAGAGTGTCGAACCTAACGAGGAGCAGAAGGAAATGACAAGCAGTTTTCAGTAAGGTATTCTCTGCAAGCACTGAAATTATCTGTAACAAATAGTTTTATGATAAGGTAATTTGTAACGGGTGACAAGTAATGAAAGTAAATAAGGTGCAGCAAGATGGCCCAGTCCTTTTTGTAGCAAAGGACAAGCCTGGACAAACTCTTATATGAACGAAAACGCTCCTGAGGACACATGGGAATTATCGTCATGCTAGTTTTCATCACGCTCATATGATTCACGTTCGTTACTTTGATAATTTGATACGTGAGTGGACTGGTGCTTTGGTACTGCCCTTCCTCGGACAAGAATCCCACTTATGATTAACCCCTATTGCAAGCATCCGCAATTACAAAAGAAGTATTAAGGTAAACCTAACCAGTGCATGAAACAGATGGATCCAAATCAGCCCTGTCGTGGGTTTGTCACGGCAGATGTCCTAGTGAAAGGACTTAGTCGTGGAGCCATCGCAACGGGTTAGCTCGAAGGGGTTAAAGCGGACACAAGGACACAGAGGGTTTTTATACTAGTTCGTCCCCTTCGATGAAGGTAAAAGCCTACGTCTAGTTGTGATGGGATTGATGTGGTTTCGACGACTAGGGAGCAGATAAGCTTCGCCTAAGTCTCGAGTTGTTGTTGTCTGTCCTCAAACCGTCGTCGGGTCGTCCCCTTATATACATGGGTGACGCCCGTCGGTTTACAGAGTCCCAACCTCCGGTTCATAAACGTGCCCGGGTTGGTCTCTTTATTCCTAACTTACAGTACAAGTTTATATCAGGCCGGTTTACGGCTACAAACCCTAAACCGACTATAGGCCTTGGGCCGTTCTATGCCTCTTTGGGCTTTAACATCTTGGGTCCATCGACAAAGTTAACCCGGGCCATGTAGGCCGGTTTACATCAAATAGTAATATCCCCAACATTAGGCCCCAGATTGATTTGAACAGGTTCATGTCAATCCTTAGCAAAAAATCTCTGTCTTCAATATCTTCCGATAACTGTTTAAACCGTCGTGTCGTCATCTCCTCTGGTTACTGTAAACCGGTATGACGTCACCATAAAGATACCGTTTTTATTTGTTAGATCCGCAATAATCAAGGCGACAGCTAGGCTTCCGAAATCTGCGGCTCCTGGATTCGCGCACCTGACACACGCACTATGCCTCATAAATAGGACCGGAAGGTCATTTTCCTTTTCCTCCCCTTCGTCCCTTCTCTCTTCGTCTTCCTCGCGCCCCAGACCTCGGAGCTCCGCCGCCGTCGCTGACTTCTGCATCACCCTGGGCCGCTGCATCAACCTGACCGCACCAGAGAATCCCGTGTCCGGATGGGACTCTCCTTGGCGTGGAAGGCAAGCTTGGCAATACGGATATGTAGATCTCCTACCATTGTAACCGACTCTGTGTAACCCTAGCCTCTCCGGTGTCTATATAAACCGGAGAGCCTTAGTCCGTAGGACGAACATACATCTCAACATTCATACCATAGGCTAGCTTCTAGGGTTTAGCCTCCTTGATCTCGTGGTAGATCTACTCTTGTACTACCCATATCATCAATATTAATCAAGCAGGACGTTGGGTTTTACCTCCATCGAGAGGGCCCGAACCTGGGTAAAAACATTGTGTCCCTCGTCTCTTGTTACCATCCGCCTAGACGCACAGTTCGGGACCCCCTACCCGAGATCCGCCGGTTTTGACACCGACATTGGTGCTTTCATTGAGAGTTCCTCTGTGTCGTCACTGATAGGTCTGATGGCATCTTCAACCAACAACGCTGTCCTGGGTGAGACTTTTCTCCTCGGACAGATGTTCGTATTCGGTGGCTTTGCACCGCGGGCCAATTCTCTTGGCCATCTGGAGCAGATCAAAAGCTACGCCCCTGGCCGTCAGGTCAGATTCAGAAGCTTAAACTTCACGGCCGATGTCCGCGGAGACTTGATCTTCGACGGACCCGAGCCGCAGCCAAGCGCGCCGCACTGTGACGATGGGCATGATCTAGCTCTGCCGCCGAACAGTTCTTTGGTGGCCGCACTCGGATCCGCTTCGGCCCTTAGCCCGGAGCCGATCGCCCATATCAAGGGCCGGTGGATAGACGCCGCCCTGGGGGCTACAACATCCACGACGATGGAGCCGAATACTAATCTTGTCCCCTGCGAGATTTGTGATCCCGAGGCACCGGACTCCTTGCCGGACTCCGAGCCTCCCGCGCCCCAGCCAACTAATTCGGATTGGGCGCCGGTTATGGAATTCACCGCCGCGGACATCTTCCAGCACTCGCCTTTCGGCGATATCCTGAATTCACTGAAACATCTCTCGCTATCAGAAGAGTCCTGGCCGGACTGCGGCCAGGATGGTTGGAGTTCGGACGACGAAGAAATCCAAAGCCCACCCACCACCCACTTTGTAGCCACTGTCGAGGATTTAACCGACATGCTAGACTACGACTCCGAAGACATCGACGCTTTGGACGACGATGCTGGAGACGAACAGGAACCAGCGCCTACAGGGCACTGGAAGACCACCTCGTCATATGACGTATACATGGTGGATACCCCGAAAGAAGGGGAGGGCAAAGAAGTAGCGGGGGCAGACTCTTTAAAGAAGCAGCCCAAACGCCGGCGTCAGCGGCGCCGCTCTAAATCCCGCCACAGCAAGAATATAGATTCCGGCATAGGAAATAACAATACCCCAGAGAGCGCCGAAGACAACCCTCTCCAGCAAGACTCAGCGCAGGAAGATGTAGATGCAAGCCCTCACGAAAGGGCGGTGGACGAAGAGGTTGAGGATCATAACTATATACCTCCCTCCGAAGACGAAACAAGCCTCAATGACGACGAACTCGTCGCGCCCGAGGACCCCATCGAACAAGAGCTTTTTAAGCGCAGGCTCATTGCTACAGCAAGAAGCCTGAAGAAGGAAAAGCGGAAGATCAAAACAGCGGAAGACACACTCCGAATAAGATGGAGCAAAGTACTCAAAACCACAGATAAGTACGGCAATGGCCAACAATCGAACAGCTACCCGATGCGTAAGCTGCTTCCAGAATTCGACGAGGAGGCCATAGAGCCCCCACCGTCCAATGGCCCAGCCAGGTCCATCTACGGACCCAAAAAGAAAGCCCCAAGAGGCAAAGCAACACGTCAAGTGTCCGACGATAGCGGCACATACAAGTACAGGGGCGCCGCACACCCACTATGTTTCACCGACGAGGTGCTGGATCATGAATTCCCAGCAGGGTTTAAACCCATAAACATAGAAGCCTACGATGGAACAACAGACCCTGGAGTCTGGATAGAAGACTATATATTGCATATACATATGGCCAGAGGAGACGATCTCCACGCCATAAAATATCTACCCCTCAAGCTCAAAGGGCCAGCCCGTCATTGGCTCAAAAGCCTCCCAGAAAACACTGTTGGAAGTTGGGAAGAGCTCGAGGAAGCGTTTAGAGCAAATTTTCAAGGAACCTATGTCCGTCCTCTGGATGCAGATGATTTAAGTCATATAACTCAACAGCCCGGAGAGTCAGCGTGGAAATTCTGGAACAGGTTCCTCACCAAAAAGAACCAAATAGTCGACTGTCCGGACGCCGAAGCCTTAGCAGCTTTCAAGCACAATGTCCGAGACGAATGGCTCGCCAGACATCTCGGTCAAGAGAAACCAAGGACAATGACCGCATTAACAAGCCTCATGACCCGCTTCTGTGCGGGGGAGGATAGCTGGCTAGCACGAAGCAGCACCAGCGACCCAAGTACATCCGAGATAAGAGATGGAAACGGAAAATCACGGCGCAGAAAAGAGCAGCGCCGGAATAAAGAGAAAAGCCCAAAGAGCACGGCAGTAAATGCCGGATTCAAAAGCTCGCGGTCCAATAACAAAACTCAGCCCCTCAAAGATGACAGTGACAAACTGTCCAACCTACACAAAATTCTGGGTCGGATATGTCAAATCCACAGTACCCCCGGAAGGCCCGCAAATCACACCCACAGGGATTGTTGGGTTTTCAAATAGTCCGGCCAATTAAACGCCGAACACAAGGGGCTCGATGCATCAAGCGAAGAAGATAAACCCCGCCAGCAGGGCACCGGAAAGCAAAAGTCTTTCCCACAAGGGGTCGAAGCAGTAAACTCACTTCATGTGATGACACGGAAAAATAGTGCGGCACTTTCTAAAAAGAGCTTCGCACGGTCCAACCCAGCAGACCGTAGAGATTGGATATCAAAACCAATCACTTTCGACCACCTGGACTATTCCAGAAGCGTTCGAAATGCGGGACGGACTCCCCTGATATTGAATCCGATAATAGACGGATTACAATTCACAAACGTCCTAATGGACGGAGGCAGTGACCCTAACCTGCTATATTCAAACACAATCCGCAGGATGGGGATAGACCCTACCAAAATTCGACACAGCCGCACTTCCTTCAAAGGAGTGACGCCAGGCCCTTACGCCAAGTGCACAGGCTCGATATTACTAGAAGTCATGTTCGGATCGCCGAACAACTTTCGACGCGAAAAATTAATTTTCCATATCGTCCCATTTAAAAGTGAATATCAAGCACTGTTGGGACGAAAGGCTTTTGTCCGCTTCAACGCCATACCGCATTATGCGTCTCTTACACTCAAGATGCCCGGTCCACATGGCGCCATTTCAGTGCGAGGGTCACTTAAAGACCCCGGACTCGGATAGACGAATCCGGACTCAGCAGGCTAGGGGCTCCCTAGCCGCATACCCTTTCACAGGGGGCTGCGCGCACAACTCACCGCGGTTTCATATAAACCTTGCTTTAATTATTTATATTTCTTATTTTGCATATTTTTCGCACGAACTGTTTCTAAAACTAAACGTTCCTCTCTTTCTACAGATGAACAACGTGCATACCCGTCCAGGATAACGGCGCAACAGAGACACAGGCGCAGACGTGCAGTAGGGACCCGTTGCAAGGATTCTTTTCAGATTAAGACCCTACGTAGACCTTTTTATCACTGTCTCTTGTTGTTATTCTCCCTTGGCTTCTCCCTATAGCCAAAGCGAAGCCTGACGCTTTGGCATCGGCCGCATCAGAAGACGATGCCCGTACCTGGACACTAGGGGCTTAGGGCATAATTCTGCCCATTATTATAAAGTCCGAACACCTTCGGGAGTGTTCGGCGTCTCGAGTTAGGCATTATATGCATCAGCTCCGAATCATGTCTTTTGTCAAATGTTGGGTTTGCCCGGCTCCTGTGTTTTGCTGCCTTACGTTCCGTATCATCGGCTAACGCGGCACCAGGAGAACTACTGCGATTGTGCCCCAGTTCGGCTGGGCGAGCACCTCAGTAGAGAAAGCCGAAAACTGACTGTCATGATACAGCGAGAGTCTGGTCAGCCACTCGATCGACTATCGGAATGTTTAGAATTCCCCGCTTTGACGAAGGACCGTTTCCCGGTCAGGCACATACGCACCCCGAATCCGGAGATGTGCGGTGTCATCAGGGGCTATATCGTAGCCCCACCCTCGAGCTCCATTGGCTAAGTGAAAGAGATAAAGCATTATAGTCCGAATTGCCTCGTTCGCTACGCTACCACCTCCTTCTAACATGACCGAGATGTCGGATTAAGTGTGAAAACGCGCTATTTTGCAAACACCCCAGCACCTTGTGCGAGGGGGCTGAAGCCGAAGACTGCATCTTTCAGGGTTATACACAAGTATACGTAAAATGGCCGCACAGGAGAAGTTTTATCACTTGGACGCACAAGTATAAAAAGCAGTTATACCATAATCATTGATTTACAATCTAATGCGTTCATTTGAACGTTACATTCTTTGAGCACTGCGCCTCTATTTTACGAGCACCACGCATGACTTCTCCGAAGTAGTGCTCGGCAGGGAGCCGGCTTTCATCCGGACCCTGGGTGGCAACGGCGGTGGCATCCATCTCCGGATAATGCACCTTCACACGGGCAAGAGCCATCCGCGCGCCCTCGATGCAGGCCGACCGCTTCATCTCCTTGATATGCGGCACCGCCCCAAGGAATTGCTGTAGTAGGCCGAAGTAGCTCGTCGCCTTGGACCTCTCTGGCCAGACATGGGCCACGATGTCAGTCGTAGCCAGTCCGGACAGTCTATTTAGTTTGGCCCATTCGGCCAACCCGTCCGTCAGTGGAAGAGGGCGATCCGGACTGTGGAATTGAGACCAATATAACTCTTCCGTCTCGTGATCCCCCTGGCTCTGGAAGTGCTTAACGGCGTCAGCCGCACTCGCAGCCAAGTCCATATACGGATCCTCCGAACTCCACAGCCGCTCAAATCGAGCGTATTTGGCATCCATAAACCGGCGATGCATCAAAAAAGGCTTGCCAGCCGCGATTTCTCCGGCTTGGCGCAGCTCCTCCTTCATAGCCCGCATTGCAGAGCGGGCATCCTTGGCTTCGGCGGTGGCCTTCTTCAGGTCTTCCCGCTCCGACAAGTGCTCCTTTTCAAGAGCCTCATTGTGGTCTGTAGCATCCTTTAATTTCATGGCCAATTCGGCCACCTCCGCCCTGCTTAGGCAGTGCGCAGCCTTCTCGGCTTTCAACTCTTCGGCCGCCTTCGAGGCAGCCGCATCACTCCTTTGGGCTTGCTCCTTAGCTTGAGCAAGTTCGGCCCGAAGGCCCTCCACAGCAGCAGCACCATCTGTACAAACAGTATACAATTTATCAGAGAAGGGCTTCGACCCCCTCAAATAAAGCAACTGCGGAGAATTTATTTACCTTGCGACTCGTCAAGTCGCTGGTTGACAAGCGCGATGTCAGCATCCGCCACGTCAAGTTGCAGACTTAATTCGGCAAACTCATTAGTCCGGCTGGCCCCCGGACTATCCGCCACCTGTATCAGGACGACGGTATTCATTACTTGGGATTTTGAGATTTCGATCCTCGGCACGCTGTCGTTTCCGACAACCTACCGAGTCTCAGGGGCTACTATCTATACAGGGCGCATTTTTTATATGCAAAACTGTCAAAAGACAAAGGGGTGCGCTATTTTCGCATACCTCAAACCCCGCCAGCAAGTTCATGGCGGCATTACGCAATCTGCTTTCAGCGGACGAAATCCTTCCAATCACCATACGCATTAACGTGCGGTGATCTTCCGAAATGGATGCCCTCTCAAGCAGACTCTTCAGTCCTCCCGGTTGGACTCTGGTGGGTGCCGAACTCTCTGGCCCCTCCGGACTTGGGGACGCCCTCCGTGACGACACTTCGGGTTCGCCTGCCTCATCTGGCGGCGCCGCGGATGGAGGCGTGTCGCTCTCCATCATCTCCGGAAGAAGGTCCCCCGAAGATGAACTCATCTGAGAAGGCTGCAGATCCGAACTGCGATATAAATACTTCGGTTACCTACGGAAGCACAAATGAAGGTATTTCCTTAATGATTAATTCCCTCTTTCATACTCACGGCTCGTTGGAGGGCTGGTCTTTTGGTGATGATTGTGCGTCCGGATTCTCTCCGGACGCCGGACCCCCCGGTGAGGATTTCTTCCCACGCTTAGGGGCTTTAACCTCCGGATCTTCGTAGGCGGTCCTCTTCTCCCCCTGAAGGGAGGGGTTTTTGGTTCCCTCCTCTTCAGTCGCCTCTTTGGGCGGAATTTTAGCTCCTCTATTGTCCCCATCGCCCCCTTCTGTGGGCGCAACCTCCAACATTCTGACCAGCACGGGCTCCAGTGCGGTCTCTGGGAGGGGGGCCGGACACCTTATCAGCCTGGATCACGCCACCCATTCCTGTAAAGAACAAAGGGTCAGGAGGCGAACTTTTGAAAGGCATATAAATAGAATGTCCGGACTCTGAGCTATCTACCTGAGTATCCGGGCAATCGCGGCTTAGACCTGCGTCCTCGGCCGAATCCGGACACGCCACCTGCGGTCCGAAGAACAGCTTGTACATCTCCACGGGTGTCGCACCCATGAAGTGTTGGAGAATTCGAGGTCCCTCCGGATTGAACTCCCATAAATGGAGAGGACGGCGTTTGCAGGGCAGGAGGTGCCTGACTAGCATGACCTGCACCACCTTGACCAGGTCGATCTCCCTCGCTTGGAGATCTCGAATCCGGCTCTGCAGTGAGGGCATGTCTTCGGACGACCCCCAGTTGAGCCCTTGGTTGACCCACGACATCAGTTGCCGTGGAGGTCCCGGGCGGAATGAGGGCGGCGGCTTTTGCTTGCTGCCCCTTGGAGCAGTGATGTAAAACCACTCCTGCTGCCACAATCCCAGTTCCTCTTGGAAGGAACCTTCGAGCCACGGGGCATCGACCTTCTTGCTTATGGTCGCCCCGCCGCACTCCGCTTGACGCCCCCCGATCATCTTTGGCTCCACTTTAAATGTTTTCAGCCACAGGCCGAAGTGGGGGATGACGCGGAGGAAGGCTTCGCAGACAATAATGAATGCGGAGATGTGGAGGATGGACTCCGGAGCCAAGTCGTGGAAGTCCAGCCCGTAGTAGAACAGGAGCCCTCTCACGAAGGGATCTGTCGGGAAGCCTAATCCCCGACGGAGGTGAGATACGAAAACGACGTATTCGCCGGGCTCGGGGGCTGGCACGGCCTGCCCTGGGGCAGGCAACCTGTGCGAAACCTTGTAGGCCAAGTACTTGGCCTCACGCAACTTCAATATGTCCTCCTCCATGACGGAGGAGGGCATCCACCGGCCCTGGAGGTCGGAGCCGGACATTGTTGAGGATCCGAAGCGCTCGAATCTGAAGCTCTAGGTGTTGGAGCTGTGAGCGGAGGAAAGATTCGATGCGAGATTGAGAACAAGGACAGGCCTTGGTCCTCTTATAAAGAGGAAGAAATACCAAAGGCCGCCTCCGTGACCGTTTGAGATTCCCCTTCGATAGAGGAGGCGTGGCGACGGGAACGGTTGGGTTACCCACGCACGTATTGATGAGGATCTCGGAATAAGGGGAACACGATCTCTGCTTCGACAAGACGTGCCAAGGAAACCGCTTCGCTAAACATGCTGAGGTGGGATAGTAAAAAACGATTCAAACGAGGGCTTGGCTGCGGTGTGATGTCACGCCGCATAATACGTCAGCAGATTGAGCTAAGTGTGTGTTTTATTCTCTCTACGGTGGAATGTGGAATTTATTTTGCAGAGACGGACACTATCCTGGTGTTCATTATCTTCTCCGAAATATTCAAGGGAGGAACCCGCCTTGCAATGCCGAACATTATGCACGCCGGACTTATCGCCATTGAAGACTGGTTCAGGGGCTACTGAGGGAGTCCTGGACTAGGGGGTGTTTGGACAGCCGGACTATCATTATCCGCCGGACTCCAAGACTACGAAGATAGAAGATTGAAGACTCCGGCTCGTGTCCGGAAGGTACTTTCCTTGGCGTGGAAGGCAAGCTTGGCAATACGGATATGTAGATCTCCTACCATTGTAACCGACTCTGTGTAACCCTAGCCTCTCCGGTGTCTATATAAACCGGAGAGCCTTAGTCCGTAGGACGAACATACATCTCAACATTCATACCATAGGCTAGCTTCTAGGGTTTAGCCTCCTTGATCTCATGGTAGATCTACTCTTGTACTACCCATATCATCAATATTAATCAAGCAGGACGTAGGGTTTTACCTCCATCGAGAGGGCCCGAACCTGGGTAAAAACATTGTGTCCCTCGTCTCTTGTTACCATCCGCCTAGACGCACAGTTCGGGACCCCCTACCCGAGATCCGCCGGTTTTGACACCGACACCTGTAGACAGATCTTGGCCCCTGTACTGTGATTTCCAGCCGCTTTTAACATTCATCCATAAGTTCTTATTCGACTCCTTAAATCTCATTCATTTTTCTGCTTGTTTGAACCTATACTGTTCCGCTGTAAGCTTGACTTTACATTTTTACTTCTTTTTCGCACTGGCTATAGATCCATTGTTTTGAAAGAATCAGTGTGAAACCTGTTTCTATCCACATACTTTTAATTCCTAGATCCGGCGGTTTAACTTAGCAGAACGAACACACGAACCCGTATATACCATTAGTCCCCTTGTTGAACCGCCAGACGCTGTCATCTCAGATAGCTCCGGTTTAAATAGAACTTCCTCCGGTTAAAATAGATGCACCTTCGGTTTAGGGTCAAACATACTCTTAAATCGGAATAATTTTGCCTTGTAGATTTCATAATGGCAAAGCAGATATATGAATGCAACCGGGTTCCCTCTCGTGTCACGGAGACACAGCTGAATAACTTAGTTCTGACCGGTGCCTTGAGCAGTAAAAATACTATCCACTGGAGAGTTCCAGGTGAAGAATGTCCTCCCACTCCGCAAGGAGAAGTCGTTGTTTTTGCGGATCACTTGGCCCGGGGTTTCAATCCGCCCGGTTCAAAATTTTATCGGGACGTCTTGGCCAATTTCCAATTGCGCCCGCAAGATACCGGTCCAAACTCCATTACCAATATTTGTCACTTCCAAGTGCTTTGTGAGGTCTACTTCCAAGAGGAACCCACAGTTGAGCTGTTCCGAGACTGTTTCCACTTGAACCGTCGCACAGTGTTCACTGATGGCCCCAACATGGAACTGGGTGGCATGGCAATCCAGAAAAGAAAAGAAGTCACTTATCCTCACGCCAAGCTGCACAGTCACCCCCAAGAATGGAATCACTCTTGGTTCTACTGCAGAGACACTTCCCCTGCTGATGAAAATCCTTTGCCTGGCTTCCGTCCGGAAAGACTTAGCAATACACACCCCTTCCCACCAAGGCTAACCGCTAAAGTGAGGAGTAAATATGCCCCTCAACTGTCCAAGCTCAGAGCTTTCATGGCCAACGGTTTGACGGGAGTTGATCTTGCCCGTTGCTGGATTTCATGGAGCATACTGCCTCTCAGTATACGCTCCGGTTTAATGTGCAAGTATACCGGTCAGGTTAACGACCCTTTAAGGCACTGCAATATTCAGCTGACTGAAGATGAAGTCACAGAAGCTGTGAAGAAGATGCTGAATGAACCGGAATACACTTGCGCCCGAACCGGTCTGCTTCTCTTCTACGCTACCAATAAACCGCCTGCTGTAAGCGTCTTACCTTTGTTTTCACAGAATTTATGATTTCCGCACTTATATTCCGTTAACTCCAATATTGTCTGAAACAGGGAGATGATCCGTTTTGGAGCAAGAAGCTTCCTCAAGAGCCATCAGAGAAGATAAACCGACCCAAAACGAGGGTAAAGAAACCTGCCCAGAATAAGAGAAACACCGCCTCTTCCAACCCGAACTTTGATGATGATGATGTGGGTAATCTAGACCTTGAGGTAGACCTTGATTCAGTAGGCTTACTTTTCATACGCCTTATTGATGATGATGTTTGTCAGGACGATGCTGAAGCTAGCAACGCTGATGTCCCAGAGGTAACTATTCTTTCTTTTGACTCAGACCCTTTGCCCTTGCCAAAACTTCGCCAAGCAAACCGGAAAGTTAAATTTTCTCATCCTCTTGCTTACTTGGATCCCAAATTTCTTGTGAAGACCCAGCAACATGAAGCCCGTCGCACAACCCGGCACAGCGGCCAGGTAGTTACCTCCGTCGGTTTACCGAATAGCCCGGTTCGGAAATGCCGCTCAGAGGTCTCCGATCTATTCGTTAGCTTTCGTCCTAAAGCGGGTTTTATTCGTCAACCTCTTAATCCATCTGACTCCGATTATCAGGTCACTTCCCATTCATCTTCTGGTGAATCCTCGGCCACTCAACTGCCACCGCTAAAAACGGTTATTGGGTAAGTTAGACTGATCATAATACTTTGTTACATATGGCTTGTGACTTATACTGCTCTTTGACCTTTGCATCTTTTTTCAGGGCTAAGCCTAGACCAAGCAAAAAGGCTCGTCTGGATAATACGACCGAGGGAGGTGCTGTCCCTGAACCGGAGAAGGCACCTGACATTGATGCATCTATTCGCGAAGATATTCATAATGACCCACCTCCACAAGACGATGTCCATGTTGAAGAAAGGCCTACTGACACTTCTGGCCTTGTCAACCAGCCTGCCAGCCCCGTTCAGATTGAAAAATCCATTGATCCTTCCAAAACTGCTGATAAACCGACAGTGCCAGTGCAAAGCGTCGAGTCCAAAGATGATGATGTTATAATTACTGGTATTGGTCGTTCCGAGCCGGGGAACCCTGTCGCTTTAGCCAAGCATTATGCCAAGGAAGAATTCTCTGCTATGAAAGGCAAGTGGGATGTCGATTTATGGACTTATGCTGCTCTGAACGCCCAAGACCTTCACTCTGGTTATTTGAACCGGCTGTACACTAGCCGTGACTATGAAGCTGGTCTGGTCAGGATGATGAAGGAGAAACTTGAGGTAACTCCCTTGTGCTCTTTACCGCAATCTTATTATCTCATCTAGCCCCCAAGAATCAGATTGTATCTATTTTCAAACCGAGACCATAACACGGATCACAATGTCTTGAAATCCATTAGTGTAATCACCAAGGGCTGGTTTGACTTAGCAGGGTTAAATCGGGGCTTTAATAAAGATCTTAGCAATAAAGTACCATCGAATAGCCATTAGCCCCCAAGTGCCAAGTTGAATACCTGTATTGAGCTTGGGACTTTATAATGTAGTACTCGGAGGAAGATCAAATATGCATTAGCCCCCAAGTATCAAGTACATAACTTGTTGTGCGGTTGATACTTCCAAACCGTGTACTGTTTTCTTAAAGCATGTCATTATCTGATACAGGCGGACCTGAAGACCAAAGATAACCAAGTCGCTGACCTTCAAGAGATCTTGAAGACCCAACAAGCTGAAACCGCTAAGGCAAAGGAAGAGTTGACCAGTGTTTTAAGCATCATGGAGCAGCTGAGGGAAGGTTTCAAAAAAGATCAAGCTGACTGGGCCACTGAGAAGGCCGGTTTAATTAAAAGGGCTGAGAATGCTGAAGCTACTCTTAAACCGGTGGTAGATGAACTATCCATCGTAAAGCGGCAAGTGCATGCCATGACCTCTGCTATCTTTGGTAAATTTCCTTCTGTTATTTTTTTATGATACTATGGCCTCTGTATAATGGGTCCGGTTTGTAATTTATCTTGTAATGCTGCAGGCACACGCATTGGTCACTTGGGGTCCGATGTTCGGAAGAAACTCAAAGCTGCCTACACTCTGATTGAACAGCTATACACTGGAGCGCAGCGAGTCATCACTACTGCATCGCATAACAATCCGGCACCGACGCTGATTCAAGATACCTTGAAAAGGTTGTCCATGCTTCCTGCTCGGATTGACGAATTAAAGAGATCAGCTGCTCGAACCGGAGCTATCAACGCCTTGATCCGGGCAAAAGCATGGGTGCCAGACTTCGATCCCATTGAAGCAGCACAAGGTTACCCCAGCTTGAAGGAAGACGGCTCGGACTTCAGCGAAAATGATCTAAGGATGATAAACCGGGCGGTGCGCCCCCTGGCTTGTCAATTGGCTGAAGAGGCAGATCTGACGCATTACCAAGCTCAATATGACCATCAGAACAAACGAGTGGCTGCCCCAATTCCTGAAGCGGAAAATCTGATTCCTCCAATCCGTAAGCACACTTATGCTCCTGATATTGAACCGTCTTCACTGATTCATGAAGAGGCTATCTTTCAAGCTTTAATGGGGATCGACTAGACCACTATTGATTTCCAGCCGATGGGTAATCATGATGAAGCTGAAGCGGCGCAGGATGACCCACAACCATCAAACCGGGGCGGCGAACAGGCGTGAACCGAACTCCAGTGTAACTTAGGTGGATACATTAATCCACGAAGAGAACAACTTTATGTAGGCGCCATGTTGCCTTGTAATAGGATAGCTAATACATTTGCTTTAAATGTGCCTTTGTGCACAGGCACTGACGCCCTTACTTGAATTCTGCAACTTATGTTTCCTGCAACCATGAAATTTTAAAACTGCCACGGCGGCTAAACCGCCAGACGGCTCATGATCTTTATATATACGTAATCAAGGAAACTTAAGTGTATGATCAAAATATGTGATACAAAATACCTGCCTTCATTGGGCATAGAGTTGGTCTTAGCCAATCTTGAAACGGAGGTTGTATAAACCATTATCCTCACAGGAGACAATAGCTCCTAATATTTTTAAAATGTCGGTTTACCGCGCAAACCGTGCTGCGTCATTGTAAACCCTCTGTTACTCCATGATGTTAACAGAGAAGTCAAACCGGGCAAATTGCCTCCGGGTTAAAAAATGGATCAGGCTGTGTGAGCTGAATCGGTTTAAAAGCATTGGTTGTTCGAAAGAAAAATGCAATGAAAATCAGATAACAGGCAACCAAATATGAAAGAAAAAGCAACGGTAAAACGCGTGCAAATGGTGGCTGTTATGAGCCGTTCATAAGGCATTACCATCGTCAAGACATGACCAAGCCCCCAATAGGTGTAGCTACGGTTCAAGTCGACTAGGTCCCCAAGTGACACCATGGCAAATGTGCCGGCCAAGTGGCATTGCATTGGTTCGGGTTCGACCAAGCCCCCAAGTGACTCTGTGGCCTTAGGCCGATCAAGAGGCATTGCATTAGTTCGGATACGACCAAGCCCCCAAATGATCTGGTGGCTTTCGCCTATCAAGTGGCATTGCATTGGTTCGGACACGACCAAGCCCCCAAGTGATATTATCAAGCTTTTTGTAAAGCGAATTCAAGGGGTAAACCGGAGGTCGCTTTAAAGCAAATCAACTCCGTGTAACCACGCATGATATGAAGAAAACAGAGACCCCGCTTTAGCCGAGGCTCCGGTTTATTATATTGATCATAATATATACATTGTCATAATATGTACATAAGCAGAGCCGATGACTCATGTATAGTAAGGCCGAAGATGAGCTATGTTCCACGGCCTGTTGGTCTCCTCCTCTGATGTGCGTGAGTCTTTATGCTCTCGAATGTCAATCAGATAGTATACAGCCGGCCTATATGGTCCGGGTTAGCTTCGTCGATGGACCCAAGATGTTAAAGCCCAAAGAGGCATGGAAGGGCCCAAGGCCTATAGTCGGTTTAGGGTTTGTAGCCGTAAACCGGCTTGATGTAAACTTGCACTGTAAGTTAGGAATAAAGAGACCAACCCGGGCACGATTATGAACCGGAGGTTGGGACTCTGTAAACCGACGGGCGTCACCCGTGTATATAAGGGGACGACCTGACGACGGTTTAGGGACAGACAACAACAACTCGAGACTTAGGCGAAGCTTATTTGCTCCCTAGTCGCCGAAACCACATCAATCCCATCACAACTAGACATAGGCTTTTTCCTTCATCGAAGGGGCCGAACTAGTATAAAATTCTCTGTGTCCTTGTGTCCGCTTTAACCCCTTCAAGTTAACCCGTTGCGATGGCTCCACGACTAAGTCCTTTCGCTAGGACATCTGCCGTGACAAACCCACGACAGTTGGCGCCCACCGTGGGGCTATCGCACGATGGTTTCAAGTTCTTGGAGGGCCGCTTTGAAGGACTCGAGGGCTATGCCGTGGGCCGGATGACTAAGAGTCGTCGCGTAAAGCTCTACATCGACAGCACAGGCTGGGGCCCCGACGCCGGCTCAATCGAGTACGGGTACCGGGTCCCCTTTGGTGGCATCCATGTTTTCATTGGCAAGATCGGTGAACCGGGCCCTGAGCTGGGCAATTGCACCAGCCTCGTCGAGACAGCTCGGTGTACGTGACCTGCCCAGGTTAAACCGGCCAGGAAGCGTGCCTTCGTGGGAGTTATCCATGGAGGAAGTTATGACGAAGAGGGATCAGAATCTGGTGGCGAAACCGCCATCTACTCCGGCGTTGAAGCGTCAACCGAGGAAACTGAGTCTCTATATCAGTTGCAAGATGGCCGGACTGGGGGCTGTTCCGACAGCGACAGTATTCTGGACCCCTCTGATCTGCCCAATCGAGTTGGGATATTCATGGCTAGAACGCAGGCAGCGCCACATTCGACAACTGCGGCAGCAATGATCTCCGGTTCAACAGCGGCGACGGCTGCGCGAGCAGGAGGCCCTGCGGGCTCACCGGCTCAAGTATTATCAGATCTGTTTGATGCGTTGGCTGCTGAGGGAGTCCCGGATTAGGGGGTGTTCGGATAGCCGGACTATACCTCCCGCCGGACTCCAGGACTATGAAGATACAAGATTGAAGACTTCGTCCCGTGTCCGGAAGGTTCTTTCCTTGGCGTAGAAGGCAAGCTAGGCGTGCGGATATTCAAGATCTCCTACCAATGTAACCGACTCTGTGTAACCCTAACCCTATCCGGTGTCTATATAAATCGGAGGGTTGTAGTCCGTAGGACAACCATCATCATACACAATCATACCATAGGCTAGCTTCTAGGGTTTAGCCTCCTCGATCTCGTGGTAGATCTACTCTTGTACTACCTATATCATCAATATTAATCTAGCAGGAGTAGGGTTTTACCTCCATCGAGAGGGCCCGAACCTGGGTAAAATAAAGAGTCCCTTGTCTCCTGTTACCATCCGACCTTGACGCGTAGTTCGGGACCCCCTACCCGAGATCCGCCGGTTTTGACACCGACATTGGTGCTTTCATTGAGAGTTCCTCCGTGCTGTCGTAATCAGGAAGGATGACTTTTCCCGTCTTTAAAGACGGCGCCATCACTGAGGGAGCTTTGGCTATCAGCCAGACCCTCCGGCTGGGTGGTTTTCTTATGACCGCCCCTACGGCCGTTGCGCCGACAGTGACCTCTTGGGTCATCGAAAACAATCTCCACGTGAGTCCGGCATCTGCCGAACAGCTGGATCCGGTGGAGCTCTCCTCCGTAAACGAGCTCCTGGATCATATCGCTGCCTTGGGGGTCGCCACAAATTACGACCAGGTTGGGCTTAAACCCGATCTAAGGGAAATCAACTCCCCCCGAGCCACCCACCGCGTTGCTGTGGTGGAGACACAATGCGGCGACCCCTCATCGATCTTAAGGACTAGCTATGTCCGAATTCCAGAACCCTCCACGCCGGATATCCGCAGAGGGGAGGATGCAATTCAAGGCCCGAACTTAGAATCGGGCAAACCGGATAACATCCGAGGCTCCGGATCTCCGAATCCGGAGGTTGTTCGGCTTCCGAACAGCAAACCGGGCGAGGTATCAGATTTAACGAGTTCCGCTCGCCCAATCCTAAGCGATCTCTCCCAGGTCAGGCAGAGGCCAGAAGAAATAGTACATCATTACTGGGCCAGATTCCTCCTGCTCATGCACAGGATAAAAGACTGCCACGAAGGAGACGCGATTTCAATCTTCTACAATAACTGCACAGACAAAGGGATACTCAACGCCGTAAGTCGCCGCAATATCACACATTTTGCCAACTTGGCGTCCATAGTGCAAAAGTACTGTGCGATGGAAAGCGCTTGGAAAACCGAAGTTAAATTTTGGGATTATCCGGCCCTGAATAGCAATCCCGTCCGAATCAAAAGGGCGCACTACAGTAAGACATCCGGATTAAACAAAAAATCAAAACCCTCTAGGGGACATGGAACCGTACTAGAAAGGTGGCTAGATGGACCCTGCAAAATTCATAGTGCAGTGGACGCCGCACCAACACACAGCCTCAAGGCATGTTGGATACTCCGGCAGGTGGCCAAGATTGGCGAAGATCTCCTAATTTCAGAGGTCGAAGAGAACCAGCCTGAGAACTTCAGTACCGTCCTCACAATCTCCGAGACTTTCGCATCGACTAATATGCGAAAAAGAGCACTTCGCAGCCTCACCAAAGTTTACCAAGTAGCGACAATAAATCCTTGTAGCAACACCGCCATCACCTTCAATGCGAGCGACGAACCTAAATTCCGAACAACCAGAGTACCGGCCGCACTGGTCCTCAGTCCCATAGTGGATGGCTGTCGCCTCGCAAAGGTACTTATGGACGGAGGCAGCAGATTGAACCTCATCTACGAGGAAACCCTTCAAAAGATGGAAATAGACTGGAACCACGTTGAGCGAAGCATCACAACTTTTAGAGGTATAATCCCCAGTCAGGAAGCGCGCTGCACAGGAAGAATCACACTGGATGTGGTATTCGGCACTCCGAATAATTATAGGTCCAAACAAATCATGTTCCACGTGGCCCCGTTCAAAAGCGGATATCACACCATATTTGGACGAGAGGCATTCACAGTCTTCCAAGCTATACCCCATTACGGGTACATGAAGCTTTAGATGCCTGGGCTGAACGGAATCATCACTCTCGCTAGTGATCCGGACATTGCGCTCCGCGCCGAAAACAAGACAGCCGCATTGGCCCTCGAGGCACTATCTGAAGCCCTAGCAGCCGAAGAACTGACGACGCTGCGATCCACGGTGAATAGGGATGATGTGATACTCGACAAAAGATCTAAATCCACATCCTTCAAACCAGCGGACGAAATAGTCAAATTCCAAGTCCACCCAACGGACCCTAATAAAACAGCCTCCATCGGGGCAAAACTAAACCCTGATGTAGACGCTGCACTGCGCGAGTTCCTACAAGAGAACTAGGACATTTTCGCTTGGCACCCTTCAGACATGCCAGGAATCCCACGCAGGCTGGCCGAGCACAGCTTAAATATCCAGAAAGGATTCAAACCTGTCAAACAAGCTCTTCGGCGTTTTTCCGAGCCAAAGAGACAGGCTATGGGAGAAGAGCTAGCCAAACTATTGGAAGCCGGATTTATTAGAGATATAAAACACCCGGACTGGCTAGCAAACCTGGTAATGGTACCAAAGAAGGACAAATCCTGGCGCCTGTGTGTCGACTTCAAAGACCTTAATAAGGCCTGCCCAAAGGATCATTTTCCCCTCCCTCGAATTGATCAAATCATCGACGCCACCGCCGGACACGATTCCCTGTGTTTCCTCGACGCATACTCCGGCTACCATCAAATAAAGATGGCAGAGTCCGACCAAGCTGCAACAGCATTCATCATGCCATACGGCCCATTCTGCTTCAACACAATGCCCTTTGGGCTCAAAAACGCCGGCGCGACATATCAGCGCATGATTCAAACATGTCTGGCAAACCAGATCGGCAAAACAGTGGAGGCATACATAGACGATGTGGTCGTTAAATCAAGACACGTCGAATCTCTAGTAGACGATCTGAGACTCACATTCGACAATCTACGAAAATACGACATCAAGCTCAATCCGGAAAAATGTGTTTTCGGCGTCCCGGCCGGAAAGCTCTTGGGCTTCATAGTATCCGGTAGAGGAATTGAAGCAAATCCAGCTAAAATCCGAGCCCTGTCACAACTAGATGTTCCAAAAGATCTAAAACAAATACAGAAACTTACCGGATGCGTGGCGGCCTTAAGCCGCTTCATCTCCCATTTGGGAGAAAAGGCACTGCCCCTTTACCGCCTCCTAAGGCGCACCGAACACTTCGAGTGGACGGACGCTGCCACGGCCGGACTCGAGGAAATAAAGGCCATCTTGGCAACAAACCCCGTCCTGGCCGCGCCGAATACCGGCAAACCCATGCTATTATACATTGCCGCAACCCATCAAGTTGTCAGCGCAGTGCTCATCGTCGAACGAGCATCGGACGGACACAAACTACCCCTTCAAAGGCCAGTTTACTACGTGTCCACTGTCCTCACACCATGCAAAGCATGATACCCGCATTACCAAAAGATCGCATACGCGGTGTTTATGGCATCCCGAAAGCTACGACACTACTTTCAAGAGTGTTCTATAACAGTAGCCTCAGAAGTACCGCTCAATGATATTCTTAACAACCGCGACGCAACGGGCCGGATAGCGAAGTGGGCCATAGAGCTCCTCCCATTCGACATAATCTACAAGCCACGGCGAGCCATTAAGTCATAAGTCCTAGCCGACTTCGTCGCCGAATGGACAGAGGCCGAACTCCCTAAAGAGTTCGGCACGTACTCAAACTGGATCATGCATTTTGACGGCTCCAAAATGTTGGCCGGACTGGGAGCTGGCGTCGTTCTGACGTCCCCTACGGGAGACACAGTCCAATACGTACTACAGATTATGTACATGGACTCCAATAACGCAGCCGAATACGAGGCCCTTCTACATGGTCTCCGGATGGCAGTATCCATGGGCATTCAACGCCTAGAAGTGCGCGGGGACTCAAACCTCGTGATATCCCAAATAAATGGCGACTTCGACGCCAAAGATCCAAAGATGGCAGCTTATCGCAACGCTGTGCTAAAAATGTCAGCTCGGTTCGAGGGACTGGAGTTCCACCACATCGCCCAAGAAAATAATCAGGCAGCGGATGTCCTGGCACGCATCGGAGCAAAACGAGATGCGGTACCCCCCAACATCTTCTTAGAAAGATTATTCAAACCATCTGTGACATGGGAGGGGGAACCTTCGGACAACAGCCCGGACCTAACCGCACAACCCGACGCCGAACAATCAGACATAATCGGTGGCCCTGCCACCGAAATTACACTGTCAGCCCACGTAATAATGGCGGTCATCGCCCCGTGGACAGAACCATTCCTAGCCTACCTTACCAGGCAGGAACTCCCTGAGGACCAAAACGAGGCGCGCTGCATAGTGCGGCGGTCTAAAGCCTATAAAGTCCACGAGGGAGAGCTATACAAGAAAAGCACTACAGGAGTCCTTCAAAGGTGTATCTCCGAAGAGGAAGGGCGGAGTCTATTGGCTGAAATTCACGCCGGACTCGGTGGCCACCACGCTGCAGCTCGGTCCCTTGTAAGTAAGGCTTTCCGTACAGGCTTCTATTGGCCGACGGCCCGAGCAGACGCTCAGGACCTAGTCAAACGATGCGTCGGTTGTCAGCTCTTTGCCAACCAAAGCCATATGCCACCCACTGCCCTCCGAACTATCCCCATCACTTGGCCTTTCGCTGTCTGGGGCTTGACATGGTGGGACCCCTTAAAGGTGGAACCCACAAGAAAAAATACTTATTGGTCATGGTGGATAAATTCACCAAATGGATAGAAGCCAAGCCTGTCAAGACGGCCGAATCCGGACCTGTGATAGACTTCATATCCGGGGTCGTACACCGTTATGGTGTCCCCCACAGTATTATCACCGATAATGGCACAAACTTCACTTCGGATGAAGTAAAGCTGTGGTGCAAAAACATGGGCATTAAGCTCGACTATGCTTCTGTCTATCACCCACAAACTAACGGTTAGGTGGAACAGGCAAATGGTCTCATCATGAGCGGCATAAAACCCAGACTAGTGCGGTCCCTTAAGGAATCTAATATGCACTGGGTAGAGGAGCTCGACTCCATACTCTAGGGGCTGCGAACCACGCCCAACCGTACCACCGGATTCACACCATTCTTTATGGTATACGACGCTGAGGCAGTTCTGCCCTGCGACATCATTCATGACTCACCTCGAGTGCGCATGTACGAAGAAAGAGAAGCCGAGCTTGATCGGCAGGACAACCTGGACGCTCTGGAAGAGGAGCGAGATGTGGCTAAAGCCCGTTCCGCGTTTTATCAACAGCAAGCTCAAAGATATCAAAGCAGAGAAGTACGGGCCAAAAGTTATAATGTTGGTGAACTAGTTCTACGCCTGCCGGACAAGCAAAAGAATAAACTCAAGCCCAAATGGGAAGGTCCATTCATAATCGACCAAGTCCTAACCGGTGGAGCGTACCGCCTGCGAGATGCGTCGGATAACCGACTCGAGCCGAACCCATGGAACGCAACACGTCTTTGAAGATTCTACGCTTAGCTCCGGACTCTGTGTTTGTCTCCTTCCTCTGTCCATTATTTGCATTTATTCATTTTTTCTTTACTTTGTCTCCTACTCTTTTTTCCTATCCCATCACGGGCTCACTAAGTAACGCGCTATCCGCGCTTCTTAAACCTGGGGGCTTCTTTAACAGAAGCTTGCTTATATGGGTTTCACACCCAACGCATGCGTCAGACTTCCGCATGCACCTTTTCTTCACAATTATATGCGTCGATATGACTTAAGTTTTGGCCAATCTGGGTTGCCTGGCTCCTGTGCTTACCCCTACGTTCCCGATTGTTCGGCTAGGTGGTAAAGGGAGCACCTCTGCGATTGTTACTGCCGGATAAGCCGGATGTGTACCTCAGACTGGGTGAAGCCGAAAGCTAGCGTTCTTAAGGGAATATTCGGTCGGTGAACTAAAGATGATCCTTTTTATTTTTTACATGCCCCCAGATGATTTCCTGCATTTGCAGTCCGGACGTGCACTTTAGGGCACGCCACCCCAGCGAAAGGAACCCTTAACGAAACTATTCTCTCTGGAAGATGTTTCTTACTAACCATGTAATATAACATAACTAGTTGGGAACTTGTCTGATAAAGCACTAATGACCCCTACGCCTGGTCTCCATGCATACCTTGGTTCTTCTATAACCATTATGGTATTCGGACACACTCCGGACCGTCAGGTCCCGAGGTCGAAGCGAAAAGGTCGGCAACGACAAACGATCTACAATCCAGCTAGAAGGCATTACATATGTCAATTTTAAATTACACAGTCATTGTGACTGATTGTATTCCTCCTCTATACCATCTAACAGGCTGTCTAATTTACAGTCCTGCTGGGAATACTTTGCGGCCAACTCTACTTGGCCGTACACTAAGCTTACAGGGATCTCCTTCCCATCGGGCCCTACAGGTCCGACCTCGGCCATGCGGTTTGGGTCAGACTTGGTATAACGCGTCTTCACCATGGCCCAGGCCTCCCTAGCGCCTTGCCGGCAGGCCGATTTCTTCCACAATTGGAAGCGCCGCCGAGCTCCCTGCAGCTTCTCTGCAAGATCTCCAAGACCTTCGGGCATGGAGTAGGAAGGCCATAATGCTCGAACAACGCCTTGCATCGCCTGCCGAACTCTATCATGCAGCTGCGAAAGTTCGGGAAGAAGGTCACCCGTAGAACCGGGCATCTCCTCTTCAGGACGACTTGTCAGCATACCTACAGACATAATGCTGTTAATCGACTTCCTCGCCGAACTTTTTTTTGAGAGTTCATTCAAGCACTTACTAAAGATGCCGCGTCGAAGTCATCGATTCTCCTTCGTGGAGTCCGACAATTGGGCCCGAACATCTTTTAGTTCGACGTCCAATTTGGTGTTGGCATCTTGAAGATTGTTCTTCTCCCGCCTCACCCTTGTCAGCACGCTCTCACCAGCCTTCAGCTGGCGTAGGAGTTGTTGCTTGTCGGGATCGAGTCCGGCTCCATCTGCAATTTGTTTTGCTAGATTAGCACCCACGCCGCACTTTGCAAAATGTTTACCTTTTGAAGGATAAACTACCAGAGGGGGTCTTCTCGGGTTCCCCCGTAGCGGCTAGTGCGGCCTCAAGTTGGGCTTGGCACTTTTCCAGCTCCTGAGGCAGCAGGGTATTCTTTTCTGTAAGAACCTGCAAGCAGATGATCCTTAAATCAGTTCTTCTAACTGTTTCAAGTCTCGGGGGCTACTGGTATACATAACCATTGAATTTTCTTACTCGTATGTCTTTTACATACTGCTGCGTGGGGCTACTAGGCAATCGGACTATAATGCTTTAACACTTTCACTTAGCCCTAGGAGTTTGACAGTGGGGCTACTATATAGCCCCTGATGGCTCCGCGCTCATCCGAAGTCGGGGAACGTATATGCCTGGCCGGGAAACGACCCTTCGTTAAGGCGGAGGAATCTCGAAGATTCCGCGAGGTCATCAAGTGGTTGACCAGTCTCGCGCTATATCATGACAGTCAGTTTTCAGCTTTCTCTACTGATGTGCTCGTCCGGGTGACCCAGGGCACAATCGCAGTAGTTCTCCTGGTGCCACCATATATAGAATGGAACGTAAGGCAGCAAAACACAGGAGCCAGGCAAACCCAACATTTGACCAAAGACATGATTCAAAGCTGATGCATATAAGGCCTAACTCGCGACGCCGAACACTCCCTAAGGTATTCGGTCTTTATGATTGAAACCGGGTGTAATATTGCTCTTTGTAGTAAGCCCCTAGTGTCCAGGTACGTGCAATATTCTGACGTGGCCACATGCCAATACGTCAGCATCCTTCCCAGTTATACTGAGGATCTGAGGGATATATTTCAACAAAAGACGCTGAAAAAAGGTTTACGCAGGGTCTTAATCTAAAAAGAATCCTTGAAATGGGTCCCTGCTGCACGTCTGCGCCCGTGTCTCCGTTGTGCCGTATCCTGGACGGGTGTAGCACGATGGTCATCTGTAAAAGAGAGGAATTTTAGTGGAAAAGTAGTCGTGCAAAGAGGTAGGTTATATTAAATAAACCATGTACAGTTCAAGATGGGTAAACTTGAGCCTAATTGTCACTTATTTACACGCGTTGAGCCCCTTGTATTGTTTTTAGGGGTGCATCCATCAAACCTGTATCAATTATGTACAACTATGCTGGACTCGTCTAGCCGTGTCCGTGGTCTTAACGACCCGTCAGATGCTTTAGTTGGTGAGGCCGTCTAGTGTGCGGCTGCTAAGGCCGCCACATGGTCTTCCGCACGCAAGGAGTGCTCAAGATTTCCATGTACTGTAATGATGCCACGTGGACCGGGCATCTTGAGTATGAGAGAAGCGTAATGCGGTATTGCATTAAAGCGGATGAAAGCTTCGCGTCCGAGTAGTGCTTGATAGACGCTTTGGAACGGAGCAATATGGAAGGTTAACTTCTTACTGCAGAAGTTATTCGAAAGCCGAATATAACCTCTAGTAGCATGGAGCCCGCGCAATGGGCTTCTGGGCCTGGCGTTACTCCTTTAAAGGTAGTATTGCTATGGATGATTTTTGTTGGGTCCACCCCCATTTTTGCGGACTGTGTCCTGATATATCAGGTTTAAACTACTTCCGCTGTCCATCAGGACTCGTGTAAAAGTGGTATCCGTCAATTATTGGGTCTAACACCAAGGCAGCCCATCCTGCCTGCCGGATGCCGGCCGAGTAATCCCGATGGTCGAAGATGATTGGTTGGGACGACAAGTGGCAGAACCCCGTGGCAACGGGCCCTGGAGCGTGTGTCCTTAGTGTCGCCGCTTTGTTTCTCCCTTTCGTCACGTGTAACGTGTTTACTGTTTTGATTTCTAGTAGGAATTTCTTCTATTCCCCAGTGCTTTGCTTGCGAGGCTCGTCCTCGTCTTCACTGGTGTATCCAGCCCCTTGTGTTCGGCGTTGAGTTTGCCGGACTGCTTGAAGACCCAACATTCTCTATGGGTGTGATTGGCGGGTTTGTCGGGGGTGCTGTGGATTTGGCATATTTTGTCCAAAATCGGCTGGACAGTTCTTCCCCGTTGCCTTTAGGGGGCGGCTTTTGCTGATCTGACCGAGAGCTTTTGAATGCGGCGTTTAGCGCCGTGCTCTTCGGACTATCATCTTTATTCCGGCTCTTGTTTTTGCTGCATCGTGGCTTCCCGTTTCCGTCCCTAACTTCGGATGTACTTGGGTCGCTGGTGCTGCATCGAGCCAACCAGCTGTCCTCGCCCGCGCAAAAGCAGGTCATTAGGCTTGTTAATGCAGCCATTGTTCTCGGCTTTTCTTGGCCGAGGTGTCTGGCAAGCCATTCATCTCGGACGCTATGTTTGAAAGCTGCTAAGGCTTCAGCGTCCGGACAATCCACTATTTGGTTCTTTTTAGTGAGGAACCTATTCCAGAGCTTTCGAGCTGACTCTCCGGGCTGTTGAGTTATATGACTTAAATCGTCTGCATCCGGTGGTCGGACATAGGTCCCTTGAAAATTTGCCCGAAAGGCGTTCTCGAGCTCTTCCCAACTTGTAATAGTGTTTTCAGGGAGGCTTTTAAGCCAGTGCCGAGCTGGCCCTTTGAGCTTGAGGGGTAAGTATTTGATGGCATGGAGATCATCTCCCCTCGCCATGTGGATATGGAGGATGTAGTCCTCGATCCAGACCCCAGGTCTGTCGTTCTGTCGTATGCCTCTATGTTTATGGGTTTGAATCCCTCTAGAAATTCATGGTCCAGCACCTCATCGGTGAAACAAAGGGGGTGTGCGGCACCCCTGTATCTGGGTGTACCGTGGTGTTCAGATGTTTGTTGTGTTGTATTGCGCGCTGTAGCGTGCTTTCTTGGCCCGTAGATGGATCTGGTTGGGCCGTCCTTTTGATGCGAGTCTTCGCGTGGATCGCCTACTGGCTTATTTGCGGCGTCATTTGCCACTTTGTGTCCGCCACGAGGTCGTCTATCCGACCGGATGGCTATTTTGTTTTTTGACTGCGGGGGCTCCAGGGCCTCATCGTCGAATTCAGGTAGTAGCTTTCGCTTCGGGTAGCTCTTTGTGTGGCGACTGCTGCCATACTTTTCTGCAGTGTTGAGTACCTTACTCCATCTGATTCTAAGTGTGTCTTGTGCAGCCTTGAGCTTTTGCTTCTGCTTTTTCAGACTTCGCACAGTGGCGACAAGCCTTTGATGGATATGCTCCTGCTCCAGGAACTTGTTCGGCGTGATGTCATCCAGACTGTTATCCTCGCCAGAGGCGGGTTGTTCGGTTTGATATTCCGTATTGCCATGGTCGGACGGTGGTTCAATGCCGTGTTCGTCATTCACGGGCTTACCCTGCTCTATCGCAAGGTCCGTTTGATCGCTGTTTCTTCCGAGGCGGGATTTTGAGCGGCGCTTACGCCGCCGCCTTGATTGCTTCTCGAGGGATCGATCCTTCGCTGCGTCCTTTGGTGCCTCGTCGTCGTTTTCTTTAGGTGTGTCCACCATGCATACATCATATGTAGAGGTGGCTTTCCAGTGCCCTGTGGGCAGTGGTTCCTGTTCGTCTCCTGCATTGCCGTCCATACCGTCGATGTCTTCGGAGTCGAAGTCGAGCATGTCGGTCAGATCGTCGACAGTGGCTATTAAGTGGGTGGTGGCTGGGCGGCGAATTTCTTTGTCATCCGCATCCCAGTCCTACCGGACGTAGTTCGGCCAGGATTCTCCTGACAAGGAGAGAGAGCTTAGCGAGCTCAGTATATCGCCGAAGGGCGAGTGCTAAAAAATGTCCGCAGAGGTGAACTCCATGATCGGTGCCCAGTCGGATTCGACAGGCACGGGCGCAGGCGGTTCGGAGTCTGTGGCCGGAGAGGAATCCGGTAGTTCGGCATCACGACTCTCGTGAAGGGTAAGGTCGATATTCGGCTCGATTGCCGTTGAGAGTGCGGCATCCGTGGCGGGGTCTATCCACCCGTCCGTGGATGGCGCACTTGGCTCCGAACTGAGGGTCGGAGCGGTCGCAGGTGCGATCTCCTGAACGCCGTCCGATGGCAGAGCTAAATCATGCTCATCGTGGCCCTGCGGCGCAATCGACAAGGGCTCGAATCCATCGAAGATCAAATCCCCGTGGATATCGGCCGTATAGTTTAGGCTTCCAAACCCGACCTGGTGGCCAGGGGCGTAACTTTCAATCTGCTCCAGATGGCCAAGCGAGTTGGCCCACAGTGCAAAGCTGCCGAATACAAAGATCTGTCCTGAGAGAAAAGTCTCACCCAGGACCGCATCGCTATCGATGATCGAAGGAGCCATCCAGCCTGACAGCGACGACACAGAGGAACTCTCAATGAAAGCACCAATGTTGGTGTCAAAACCGGCGGATCTCGGGTAGGGGGTCCTGAATTGTGCGTCTAGGTAGATGGTAACAGGAGACAAGGGACACGATGTTTTTACCCAGGTTCGGGCCCTCTCCATGGAGGTAAAACCCTACTTCCTGCTTGATTGATCTTGATGATATGAGTATTACAAGAGTTGATCTACCACGAGATCGCAGAGGCTAAACCCTAGAAGCTAGCCTATGGTATGATTGTTGTTGTGCTACGGACTAAACCCTCCGGTTTATATATACACCCGAGGGGCTAGGGTTACACAGAGTCGGTTACAATGGGAGGAGATCTTCGTATCTATATCCCCAAGCTTGCCTTCCATGCCAAGGAGAGTCCCATTCGGACACAGGACGAAGTCTTCAATCTTTTATCTTCATAGTCCAATAGTCCGGCCAAAGGATATAGTCCGGCTGTCCGGATACCCCCTAATCCAGGACTCCCTCAGGGAGAACCAAACTCATCTAAGACTAAATTATGTTTGCAAAAGGCCGATACTTGTGAAATGCGATCATATTTGGTTGCAATTCTATTTAGACAAAAAACGCCTCATGATAAAGGTTTATAAAATTCTAGCCCGCACATCGGGCGGGCCACTTTGCTAGTTTTATGAAAGACACCATGAATAAAGTGTGAACCACCATCAGTCATTAGATATCTAGGGACTCCAAACCTCGGAAAAATAACTTCCTTAAGCATCTTAATAGAGGTGTTATGGTCAGCACTACTAGTTGGAGTAGCTTCTACCCACTTAGTAACGTAATCAACAACAACTAAAATATGTGTATACCCACTAGAGGAAGGAAACGGTCCCATATAATCAAAGCCCCAAACATCAAATGGTTCAATAACAAGTGAATAATTCATAGGAATTTCTTGACGTCTACTAATATTACAAATTCTTTGACATCCATCACAAGACAAGAAAAACTTACGGGCATCTTTGAAAAGAGTAGGCCAATAAAAACCGGATTGCAATACCTTATGCGCAATTCTATTTCCAGCGTGGTGTCCGCCATAAGCTTCGGAGTGACACTTGCGTAGGATCTATTCCTGTTCATGCTCAGGTACACAACATCTAATAACACCATCTACTCCTTCTTTATAAAGGTGTGGGTCATCCCAGAAGTAATGTCTTAAATCATAGAAAAACTTTTTCTTTTGCTGGTACGTGAAACTAGGTGGTATAACTTTAGCAACAATGTAATTAGCATAATCAGCATACCATGGAGCAGTACGAGAAGCATTTATGACAGCTAATTGTTCATCAGGAAAACTATCATCAATAGGTAGTGGGTCATCAAGAACATTCTCTAACCTAGACAAGTTGTCTGCAATGGGGTTCTCGGCTCCCTTTCTATCAATAATATGCAAATCAAATTCTTGTAGTAGGAGAACCCATCTAATAAGTCTAGGTTTAGCATCTTTCTTTTCCATAAGATATTTAATAGCAGCATGATCAGTGTGAACAGTTACTTTAGAGTAAACAATATAAGGTCTGAACTTATCACAAGCAAATACAACTGCTAAAAATTCTTTTTCAGTAGTAGCATAATTTCTTTGGGCATTGTCTAGAGTTTTACTAGCATATTGGATAATATTTAATTTCTTATGAACTCTTTGTCCTAGATCAACACCTACAGCATAATCACTAGCATCACACATAATTTGAAAGGGTAAATTCCAATCAAGAGCTGAACAATAGGTGCAGAAATCAGAGCTTTCTTAAGTATTTCAAATGCTTCTACACAATCATCATCAAAGACAAAAGGAACATCTTTTTGTAAGAGATTAGTCAGAGGCCTAGAGATTTTTGATAAGTCTTTAATGAACCTCCTATAAAAACCGGCATGGCCAAGGAAACTTCTTATACCTTTAATGTCCTTAGGACACGACATCTTTTCAATAGCATCAACTTTAGCTTTATCAACTTCAATACCTCTTTCAGAAATTTTATGCCCCGGGACAATACCTTCATTAACCATAAAGTGGCACTTCTCCCAATTCAAGACAAGATTAGTTTCTTCACATCTCTGCAAAACTCGATCAAGGTTGCTTAAGCAATCATCAAAAGAAGTTCCATACACGGAGAAATCATCCATGAAAACCTCAACAATATTTTCACAAAAGTCAGAGAATATAGCAGTCATACATATTTGAAAGGTAGCAGGTGCATTGCATAAACCAAAAGGCATACGTCTATAAGAAAAGGTACCGAAAGGGCAAGTAAAAGTGGTCTTTTCTTGATCCTCTTTTGACACAAGTATTTGAGATAAACCCGAATAACCATCTAGAAAGCAAAATGCGTATGTTTGGATAATCTTTCTAGCATTTGATCAATAAAAGGTAAAGGGTAATTATCCTTTTTAGTAGTTTTATTTAGTTTGCGGAAATCAATTACCATTCTATAACCTCTAACAATTCTTTGTGTGATCAATTCATCTTTATCATTAGGAACAACAGTAATACCTCCCTCCTTAGGGACACAATGGACATGACTTCCCCACTGACTATCAGCAACGAGATAAATTATACCTGCCTCCAGAAGCTTTAGTACTTCTTTTCTTACCACTTCTTCCATCTTAGGATTTAACCGTCCTTGGTGATCAACAATCGGTTTAGAGTCTTTCTCCAATTTTATTTTGTGTTGGCATAGACTGGGACTAATGCCCCTAAGATCATCAAGAGTATATCCAATAGCAGCATGGTGCTTCTTCAGAGTTTTCAATAATTTCTCTTCTTCCCGCTCTGAAAGGTTAGCACTAATAATAACATGATGTATCTTCTTTTCATCAAGACAAGCATATTTAGGAGTATCAGGTAATGGTTTAATTTCAAACACGGGATCTCCCTTGGGTGGAGGAGGATCCCCTAGAATTTCAACAGGAAAGTTATGTTTCAAGATAGGTCCTTGTTTAAAGAATACTTCATCTATTTCCCTTCTTTCATTCATAAACATATCATTTTAATGGTCTCATAAATATTGTTCTAAATGATCATTAGGAGGCACGACAATAGAAGCAAGACCAATTAATAATTTCATCTTTACTAGGCAGTTCTTTATAATGGGGTTGTCTACGAAATTTAGCAAAATTAAAATCATGAGACATATCTCCTAAACCAACAGTAACAATATCTTTTCCGTAGTCTATATTAGCATTAACAGTATTCAAGAAGGGTCTACCAAATATAATGGGACAAAAGTCATCTTGTGGGGAACCAAGAACAAGAAAATCAATAGGATACTTAACCTTTCCACACAAGACTTCAACATCCCTAACAATACCAACTGGTGAAATAGTATTTCTATTGGCAAGCTTAATTGTAACATCAATTTCTTCTATCTCAGCAGGTGCAATATCATGCATAATTTCTTCTAACAATGTTCTCCTATTTTAACAGAAATAACCGGCATGCCAATAACAGGTGTATGTTTACCCTTAGTATCGGGTCTAGCAATTCTAGCAGCTTCATTACAGAAATAAATAACATGCCCATCAATATTATTGGCTAAGAGATCTTTAACCATATAAATACTAGGTTCAACTTTAATTTGCTCAGAGGGTGTAGGTGTTATAGTATTACTCTTATGAACCACAGTTGAAGCTTTAGCATGATCCTTTATTCTAATAGGGAAAGGTGGTTTCTCAATATAAGCGGTAGGAACAATAGGATCAACATTATAAGTGATAGTCTTTTTTTCAACTTTAATAGGTTCAACTACTTTTACTTCAATGGGAGGATTATATTTAAACCACTTCTCCTTAGGGAGATCAACATGAGTAGTAAAGGATTCACAGAAAGAAGCTACTATCTCAGAGTCAAGTCCATATTTACTGCTAAATTCACGGAAAACATCGGTATCCATAAAAGATTTAACACAATCAAACTTGGGTGTTATACCTGACTTCTTACCTTCGTCGAGATCCCAATCTTCAGAGTTGCATTTAATTATTTCCAGTAAATCCCATTTGAATTCAATAGTCTTCATCACAAAAGAACCCGTACAAGAAGTATCGAGCATGGAGCGATTATTGAGAGAAAGCCGAGCATAAAGATTTTGAATAATAATTTCTCTTGAGAGCTCATGATTGGGGCATGAATATAACATTGATTTAAGCCTCCCCCAAGCTTGAGCGATGCTTTCTCCATCGCGAGGCCAAAAATTATATATATAATTATGATCATGATGAACAAGATGCATAGGATAAACCTTCTGATGAAATTCCAATTTCAATCAGTTGTAGTTCCATGATCCTATATCATCACATAGCATAAACCATGTCAATGCCTTTCCCTTCAATGATAAATGGAGAACCTTCTTCTTGATAACATCCTCGGGCATACCTGCAAGCTTAAATAATGCACAAACTTCATCCACATAGATTAGGTGAAAATTGTGATGTAATGTTCCATCTCCTGTAAAAGGATTAGTTAGCAGTTTCTCTATCATACCCGAAGGAATTTCAGAGTAAACATTTTCAGTAGGTTCAGTAGGTTGAGGATCAACTCTTTGCTCTACTGGTCGGAGTGAATATACCCCGAACAAGCCCCTCAAAGGATTATGTTCCATAGTAACAAGTGACAGTAAATTTCAGCACACTACATAAGTTTTTCCTTACCAAATTCCACCTACCAAAGGCGCTTCACTGCCCGGCACCGGCGCCAGAAAAGAGTATTGATGACCCACAAGTATAGGGGATCTATTGTAGTCCTTTCGATAAGTAAGAGTGTCGAACCTAACGAGGAGCAGAAGGAAATGACAAGCAGTTTTCAGTAAGGTATTCTCTGCAAGCACTGAAATTATCTGTAACAAATAGTTTTGTGATAAGGTAATTTGTAACGGGTGACAAGTAATGAAAGTAAATAAGGTGCAGCAAGATGGCCCAATCCTTTTTGTAGCAAAGGACAAGCCTGGACAAACTCTTATATGAACGAAAACGCTCCTGAGGACACATGGGAATTATCGTCATGCTAGTTTTCATCACGCTCATATGATTCGCGTTCGTTACTTTGATAATTTGATACGTGAGTGGACTGGTGCTTTGGTACTGCCCTTCCTCGGACAAGAATCCCACTTATGATTAACCCCTATTGCAAGCATCCGCAATTACAAAAGAAGTATTAAGGTAAACCTAACCAGTGCATGAAACAGATGGATCCAAATCAGCCCTGTCGTGGGTTTTTCACGGCAGATGTCCTAGCGAAAGGACTTAGTCGTGGAGCCATCGCAACGGGTTAGCTCGAAGGGGTTAAAGCGGACACAAGGACACAGAGGGTTTTTATACTAGTTTGTCCCCTTCGATGAAGGTAAAAGCCTACGTCTAGTTGTGATGGGATTGATGTGGTTTCGACGACTAGGGAGCAGATAAGCTTCGCCTAAGTCTCGAGTTGTTGTTGTCTGTCCTCAAACCGTCGTCGGGTCGTCCCCTTATATACATGGGTGACGCCCGTCGGTTTACAGAGTCCCAACCTCCGGTTCATAAACGTGCCCGGGTTGGTCTCTTTATTCCTAACTTATAGTACAAGTTTATATCAGGCCGGTTTACGGCTACAAACCCTAAACCGACTATAGGCCTTGGGCCGTTCTATGCCTCTTTGGGCTTTAACATCTTGGGTCCATCGACAAAGTTAACCCGGGCCATGTAGGTCGGTTTACATCAAATAGTAATATCCCCAACATTAGGCCCCAGATTGATTTGAACAGGTTCATGTAAATCCTTAGCAAAAAATCTCTGTCTTCAATATCTTCCGATAACTGTTTAAACCGTCGTGTCGTCATCTCCTCTGGTTACTGTAAACCGGTATGACGTCACCATAAAGATACCGTTTTTATTTGTTAGATCCGCAATAATCAAGGCGACAGCTAGGCTTCCGAAATCTGCGGCTCCTGGATTCGCGCACCTGACACACGCACTATGCCTCATAAATAGGACCGGAAGGTCATTTTCCTTTTCCTCCCCTTCGTCCCTTCTCTCTTCGTCTTCCTCGCGCCCCAGACCTCGGAGCTCCGCCGCCGTCGCTGACTTCTGCATCACCCTGGGCCGCTGCATCAACCTGACCGCACCAGAGAATCCCGTGTCCGGATGGGACTCTCCTTGGCGTGGAAGGCAAGCTTGGCAATACGGATATGTAGATCTCCTACCATTGTAACCGACTCTGTGTAACCCTAGCCTCTCCGGTGTCTATATAAACCGGAGAGCCTTAGTCCGTAGGACGAACATACATCTCAACATTCATACCATAGGCTAGCTTCTAGGGTTTAGCCTCCTTGATCTCGTGGTAGATCTACTCTTGTACTACCCATATCATCAATATTAATCAAGCAGGACGTTGGGTTTTACCTCCATCGAGAGGGCCCGAACCTGGGTAAAAACATTGTGTCCCTCGTCTCTTGTTACCATCCGCCTAGACGCACAGTTCGGGACCCCCTACCCGAGATCCGCCGGTTTTGACACCGACATTGGTGCTTTCATTGAGAGTTCCTCTGTGTCGTCACTGATAGGTCTGATGGCATCTTCAACCAACAACGCTGTCCTGGGTGAGACTTTTCTCCCCGGACAGATCTTCGTATTCGGTGGCTTTGCACTGCGGGCCAATTCTCTTGGCCATCTGGAGCAGATCGAAAGCTACGCCCCTGGCCGTCAGGTCAGATTCAGAAGCTTAAACTTCACGGCCGATGTCCGCGGAGACTTGATCTTCGACGGACCCGAGCCGCAGCCAAGCGCGCCGCACTGTGACGATGGGCATGATCTAGCTCTGCCGCCGAACAGTGCTTTGGTGGCCGCACTTGGATCCGCTTCGGCCCTTAGCCCGGAGCCGATCGCCCATATCAAGGGCCGGTGGATAGACGCCGCCCTGGGGGCTACCAGATCCACGACGATGGAGCCGAATACTAATCTTGTCCCCTGCGAGATTCGTGATCCTGAGGCACCGGACTCCTTGCCGGACTCCGAGCCTCCCGCGCCCCAGCCAACTAATTCGGATTGGGCGCCGGTTATGGAATTCACCGCCGCGGACATCTTCCAGCACTCGCCTTTCGGCGATATCCTGAATTCACTGAAACATCTCTCGCTATCAGAAGAGTCCTGGCCGGACTGCGGCCAGGATGGTTGGAGTTCGGACGACGAAGAAATTCAAAGCCCACCCACCACCCACTTTGTAGCCACTGTCGAGGATTTAACCGACATGCTAGACTACGACTCCGAAGACATCGACGCTTTGGACGACGATGCTGGAGACGAACAGGAACCAGCGCCTACAGGGCACTGGAAGACCACCTCGTCATATGACGTATACATGGTGGATACCCCGAAAGAAGGGGAGGGCAAAGAAGTAGCGGGGGCAGACTCTTTAAAGAAGCAGCCCAAACGCCGGCGTCAGCGGCGCCGCTCTAAATCCCGCCACAGCAAGAATATAGATTCCGGCATAGGAAATAACAATACCCCAGAGAGCGCCGAAGACAACCCTCTCCAGCAAGACTCAGCGCAGGAAGATGTAGATGCAAGCCCTCACGAAAGGGCGGTGGACGAAGAGGTTGAGGATCATAACTATATACCTCCCTCCGAAGACGAAACAAGCCTCAATGACGACGAACTCATCGCGCCCGAGGACCCCGTCGAACAAGAGCTTTTTAAGCGCAGGCTCATCGCTACAGCAAGAAGCCTGAAGAAGGAAAAGCGGAAGCTCAAAACAGCGGAAGACACACTCCGAATAAGATGGAGCAAAGTACTCAAAACCACAGATAAATACGGCAATGGCCAACAATCGAAGAGCTACCCGATGCGTAAGCTGCTTCCAGAATTCGACGAGGAGGCCATAGAGCCCCCACCGTCCAATGGCCCAGCCAGGTCCATCTACGGACCCAAAAAGAAAGCCCCAAGAGGCAAAGCAACACGTCAAGTGTCCGACGATAGAGGCACATACAAGTACAGGGGCGCCGCACACCCACTATGTTTCACCGACGAGGTGCTGGATCATGAATTCCCAGCAGGGTTTAAACCCATAAACATAGAAGCCTACGATGGAACAACAGACCCTGGAGTCTGGATAGAAGACTATATATTGCATATACATATGGCCAGAGGAGACGATCTCCACGCCATAAAATATCTACCCCTCAAGCTCAAAGGGCCAGCCCGTCATTGGCTCAAAAGCCTCCCAGAAAACACTGTTGGAAGTTGGGAAGAGCTCGAGGAAGCGTTTAGAGCAAATTTTCAAGGAACCTATGTCCGTCCTCTGGATGCAGATGATTTAAGTCATATAACTCAACAGCCCGGAGAGTCAGCGTGGAAATTCTGGAATAGGTTCCTCACCAAAAAGAACCAAATAGTCGACTGTCCGGACGCCGAAGCCTTAGCAGCTTTCAAGCACAATGTCCGAGACGAATGGCTCGCCAGACACCTCGGTCAAGAGAAACCAAGGACAATGACCGCATTAACAAGCCTCATGACCCGCTTCTGTGCGGGGGAGGATAGCTGGCTAGCACGAAGCAGCACCAGCGACCCAAGTACATCCGAGATAAGAGATGGAAACGGAAAATCACGGCGCAGAAAAGAGCAGCGCCGGAATAAAGAGAAAAGCCCAAAGAGCACGGCAGTAAATGCCGGATTCAAAAGCTCGCGGTCCAATAACAAAACTCAGCCCCTCAAAGATGACAGTGACGAACTGTCCAACCTACACAAAATTCTGGGTCGGATATGTCAAATCCACAGTACCCCCGGAAGGCCCGCAAATCACACCCACAGGGATTGTTGGGTTTTCAAATAGTCCGGCCAATTAAACGCCGAACACAAGGGGCTCGACGCGTCAAGCGAAGAAGATAAACCCCGCCAACAGGGCACCGGAAAGCAAAAGACTTTCCCACAAGGGGTCGAAGCAGTAAACTCACTTCATGTGATGACACGGAAAAATAGTGCGGCACTTTCTAAAAAGAGCTTCGCACGGTCCAACCCAGCAGACCGTAGAGATTGGATATCAAAACCAATCACTTTCGACCACCTGGACTATTCCAGAAGCGTTCGAAACGCGGGACGGACTCCCCTGATATTGAATCCGATAATAGACGGATTACAATTCACAAACGTCCTAATGGACGGAGGCAGTGACTTAAACCTGCTATATTCAAACACAATCCACAGGATGGGGATAGACCCTACCAAAATTCGACACAGCCGCACTTCCTTCAAAGGAGTGACTCCAGGCCCTTACGCCAAGTGCACAGGCTCGATATTACTAGAAGTCGTGTTCGGATCGCCGAACAACTTTCGACGCGAAAAATTAATTTTCCATATCGTCCCATTTAAAAGTGAATATCAAGCACTGTTGGGACGAAAGGCTTTTGTCCGCTTCAACGCCATACCGCATTATGCGTCTCTTACACTCAAGATGCCCGGTCCACATGGCGCCATTTCAGTGTGAGGGTCACTTAAAGACCCCGGACTCGGATAGACGAATCCGGACTCAGCAGGCTAGGGGCTGCCTAGCCGCATACCCTTTCACAGGGGGCTGCGCGCACAACTCACCGCGGTTTCATATAAACCTTGCTTTAATTATTTATATTTCTTATTTTGCATATTTTTCGCACGAACTGTTTCTAAAACTAAACGTTCCTCTCTTTCTACAGATGAACAACGTGCGTACCCGTCCAGGATAACGGCGCAACAGAGACACAGGCGCAGACGTGCAGTAGGGACCCGTTGCAAGGATTCTTTTCAGATTAAGACCCTACGTAGACCTTTTTATCACTGTCTCTTGTTGTTATTCTCCCTTGGCTTCTCCCTATAGCCAAAGCGAAGCCTGATGCTTTGGCATCGGCCGCATCAGAAGACGATGCCCGTACCTGGACACTAGGGGCTTAGGGCATAATTCTGCCCATTATTATAAAGTCCGAACACCTTCGGGAGTGTTCGGCGTCTCGAGTTAGGCATTATATGCATCAGCTCCGAATCATGTCTTTGGTCAAATGTTGGGTTTGCCCGGCTCCTGTGTTTAGCTGCCTTACGTTCCATATCATCGGCTAACGCAGCACCAGGAGAACTACTGCGATTGTGCCCCAGTTCGGCTGGGCGAGCACCTCAGTAGAGAAAGCCGAAAACTGACTGTCATGATACAGCGAGAGTCTGGTCAGCCACTCGATCGACTATCGGAATGTTTAGAATTCCCCGCTTTGACGAAGGACCGTTTCCCGGTCAGGCACATACGCACCCCGAATCCGGAGATGTGCGGTGTCATCAGGGGCTATATCGTAGCCCCACCCTCGAGCTCCATTGGCTAAGTGAAAGAGATAAAGCATTATAGTCCGGATTGCCTCGTTCGCTACGCTACCACCTCCTTCTAACAGGACCGAGATGTCGGATTAAGTGTGAAAACACGCTATTTTGCGAACACCCCAGCACCTTGTGCGAGGGGGCTGAAGCCGAAGACTGCATCTTTCAGGGTTATACACAAGTATACGTAAAACGGCCGCACAGGAGAAGTTTTATCACTTGGACGCACAAGTATAAAAAGCAGTTATACCATAATCATTGATTTACAATCTAATGCGTTCATTTGAACGTTACATTCTTTGAGCACTGCGCCTCTATTTTACGAGCACCACGCATGACTTCTCTGAAGTAGTGCTCGGCAGGGAGCCGGCTTTCATCCGGACCCTGGGTGGCAACGGCGGTGGCATCCATCTCCGGATAATGCACCTTCACACGGGCAAGAGCCATCCGCGCGCCCTCGATGCAGGCCGACCGCTTCATCTCCTTGATATGCGGCACCGCCCCAAGGAATTGCTGCAGTAGGCCGAAGTAGCTCGTCGCCTTGGACCTCTCTGGCCAGACATGGGCCACGATGTCAGTCATAGCCAGTCCGGACAGTCTATTTAGTTTGGCCCATTCGGCCAACCCGTCCGTCAGCGGAAGAGGGCGATCCGGACTGTGGAATTGAGACCAATATAACTCTTCCATCTCGTGATCCCCCTGGCTCTTGAAGTGCTTAACAGCGTCAGCCGCACTCGCAGCCAAGTCCATATACGGATCCTCCGAACTCCACAGCCGCTCAAATCGAGCGTATTTGGCATCCATAAACCGGCGATGCATCCAAAAAGGCTTGCCAGCCGCGATTTCTCCGGCTTGGCGCAGCTCCTCCTTCATAGCCCGCATTGCAGAGCGGGCATCCTTGGCTTCGGCGGTGGCCTTCTTCAGGTCTTCCCGCTCCGACAAGTGCTCCTTTTCAAGAGCCTCATTGCGGTCGGTAGCATCCTTTAATTTCATGGCCAATTCGGCCACCTCCGCCCTGCTTAGGCAGTGCGCAGCCTTCTCGGCTTTCAACTCTTCGGCCGCCTTCGAGGCAGCCGCATCACTCCTTTGGGCTTGCTCCTTAGCTTGAGCAAGTTCGGCCCGAAGGCCCTCCACAGCAGCAGCACCATCTGTACAAACAGTATACAATTTATCAGAGAAGGGCTTCGACCCCCTCAAATAAAGCAACTGCGGAGAATTTATTTACCTTGCGACTCGTCAAGTCGCCGGTTGACAAGCGCAATGTCAGCATCCGCCACGTCAAGTTGCCGACTTAATTCGGCAAACTCATTAGTCCGGCTGGCCCCCGGACTATCCGCCACCTGTATCAGGACGACGGTATTCATTACTTGGGATTTTGAGATTTCGATCCTCGGCACGCTGTCGTTTCCGACAACCTACCGAGTCTCAGGGGCTACTATCTATACAGGGCGCATTTTTTATATGCAAAACTGTCAAAAGACAAAGGGGTGCGCTATTTTCGCATACCTCAAACCCCGCCAGCAAGTTCATGGCGGCATTACGCAATCCGCTTTCAGCGGACGAAATCCTTCCAATCACCATACGCATTAACGTGCGGTGATCTTCCGAAATGGATGCCCTCTCAAGCAGACTCTTCAGTCCTCCCGGCTGGACTCTGGTGGGTGCCGAACTCT
>NC_057801.1:820009805-820011626 GCF_018294505.1 Triticum aestivum | reverse complement strand
CCTCGGCCACTCAACTGCCACCACTAAAAACGGTTATTGGGTAAGTTAGACTGATCATAATACTTTGTTACATATGGCTTGTGACTTATACTGCTCTTTGACCTTTGCATCTTTTTTCAGGGCTAAGCCTAGACCGAGCAAAAAGGCTCGTCTGGATAATACGACCGAGGGAGGTGCTGTCCCTGAACCGGAGAAGGCACCTGACATTGATGCATCTATTCGCGAAGATATTCATAATGACCCACCTCCACAAGACGATGTCCATGTTGAAGAAAGGCCTACTGACACTTCTGGCCTTGTCAACCAGCCTGCCAGCCCCGTTCAGATTGAAAAATCCATTGATCCTTCCAAAACTGCTGATAAACCGACAGTGCCAGTGCAAAGCATCGAGTCCAAAGATGATGATGTTATAATTACTGGTATTGGTCGTTCCGAGCCGGGGAACCCTGTCGCTTTAGCCAAGCATTATGCCAAGGAAGAATTCTCTGCTATGAAAGGCAAGTGGGATGTCGATTTATTGACTTATGCTGCTCTGAACGCCCAAGACCTTCACTCTGGTTATTTGAACCGGCTGTACACTAGCCGTGACTATGAAGCTCCTCTGGTCAGGATGATGAAGGAGAAACTTGAGGTAACTCCCTTGTGCTCTTTACCGCAATCTTATTATCTCATCTAGCCCCCAAGAATCAGATTGTATCTATTTTCAAACCAAGACCATAACACGGATCACAATGTCTTGAAATCCATTAGTGTAATCACCAAGGGCTGGTTTGACTTAGCAGGGTTAAATCGGGGCTTTAATAAAGATCTTAGCAATAAAGTACCATCGAATAGCCATTAGCCCCCAAGTGCCAAGTTGAATACCTGTATTGAGCTTGGGACTTTATAATGTAGTACTCGGATGAAGATCAAATATGCATTAGCCCCCAAGTATCAAGTACATAACTTGTTGTGCGGTTGATACTTCCAAACCGTGTACTGTTTTCTTAAAGCATGTCATTATCTGATACAGGCGAACCTGAAGACCAAAGATAACCAAGTCGCTGACCTTCAAGAGATCTTGAAGACCCAACAAGATGAAACCGCTAAGGCAAAGGAAGAGTTGACCAGTGTTTTAAGCATCATGGAGCAGCTGAGGGAAGGTTTCAAAAAAGATCAAGCTGACTGGGCCACTGAGAAGGCCGGTTTAATTAAAAGGGCTGAGAATGCTGAAGCTGCTCTTAAACCGGTGGTAGATGAACTATCCACCGTAAAGCGGCAAGTGCATGCCATGACCTCTGCTATCTTTGGTAAATTTCCTTCTGTTTGAACAGCTATACACTGGAGCGCAGCGAGTCATCACTACTGCATCGCATAACAATCCGGCACCGACGCTGATTCAAGATACCTTGAAAAGGTTGTCCATGCTTCCTGCTCGGATTGACGAATTAAAGAGATCAGCTGCTCGAACCGGAGCTATCAACGCCTTGATCCGGGCAAAAGCATGGGTGCCAGACTTCGATCCCATTGAAGCAGCACAAGGTTACCCCAGCTTGAAGGAAGACGGCTCGGACTTCAGCGAAAATGATCTAAGGATGATAAACCGGGCGGTGCGCCCCCTGGCTTGTCAATTGGCTGAAGAGGCAGATCTGACGCATTACCAAGCTCAATATGACCATCAGAACAAACGAGTGGCTGCCCCAATTCCTGAAGCGGAAAATCTGATTCCTCCAATCCGTAAGCACACTTATGCTCCTGATATTGAACCGTCTTCACTGATTCATGAAGAGGCTATCTTTCAAGCTTTAATGGGGATCGACTAGACCACTATTGATTTCCAGC
>NC_057801.1:820003742-820004194 GCF_018294505.1 Triticum aestivum | reverse complement strand
ATGCCAGGAATCCCACGCAGGCTGGCCGAGCACAGCTTAAATATCCAGAAAGGATTCAAACCTGTCAAACAAGCTCTTCGGCGTTTTTCCGAGCCAAAGAGACAGGCTATGGGAGAAGAGCTAGCCAAACTATTGGAAGCCGGATTTATTAGAGATATAAAACACCCGGGCTGGCTAGCAAACCTGGTAATGGTACCTAAGAAGGACAAATCCTGGCGCCTGTGTGTCGACTTCAAAGACCTTAATAAGGCCTGCCCAAAGGATCATTTTCCCCTCCCTCGAATTGATCAAATCATCGACGCCACCGCCGGACACGATTCCCTGTGTTTCCTCGATGCATACTCCGGCTACCATCAAATAAAGATGGCAGAGTCCGACCAAGCTGCAACAGCATTCATCACGCCATACGGCCCATTCTGCTTCAACACAATGCCCTTTGGGCTCAAAAACGC
>NC_057801.1:819999842-820002068 GCF_018294505.1 Triticum aestivum | reverse complement strand
GTTTTTGAATTAAATCATAAATATTTGAATTTGGGCATTTAAAATTATATAAAATATTTAAATGCTCAAATATCTCCAAACTAAAATGTTTCATGTTGGAAATAATCCAACTATGGACCAGGAGTAATTTGGTGATTTTAGGAGTTGCCTAAGTATTTTATTTAATTCAACAAAGTTGCAGAAGTATTAAAAAGAACAGAAACAGAAAGAAAAAGGGAAAACTTACCTGGCGCCACCACAGGCCCACCAGCCAGCCCACCTGGCCGGCCCAGCCCGGCCACCGCTCCAGCGAGCTGCTTGGCTTGCCAGGCAGGCAGCCAAGGTGCTCGGCGGCGGCACCGCAGCTCGCCACGCAGCTGCACGCCGCCCTGCCTCCCCCTCTCGCCGCCCTGATGGTCTGGACGAGCTCCACGTCGCGCCCCGACCCTCCTGGACACCTCCATTCACCACCAGTTCCTCTCCCTCGCGCTCCCACGCCATGGCCGACGCCACCGTCGCCGCACCGCCGCCGTAGCCGTGCTCCCCGTCGTCTCCACGCCGCGCCACCCTCTCCAGAAGCTCCGCCGTCCTCTACTTCATCGAGCTAGCCGAGCCCCGTGTGCTCGTGCGGCCCGAGACCACCGCACCGACCTCGCCCGAGCTCACCGTCGCCGGAGATCCCCTTCAACACCGTCGCCGCCTCAGCTCGTCCCCGACCTCGCCGGTGGCCTCTACGGGAGCGCTGTGAGCCTAGCTACTCCTCCGACCCTCTCTCTCTCATTCCTGAGCCGTGTAGCCACCGCACGAGGATCACACGCCCGCACCGCCGCGGATCTCGTCGCCGACGTGCTTCCGGCCACACTCCAGCCACAAGATGGTGTCCATCTTACTCACCGAGTCCCGCAGCACCTAGCTAGCCACTCCACGAGCCTCACCGACCCCTCTAGCGCCAAGTTCATCTTCGACCGAACCCCGGTGGCCGCCAAAGTCGTCGCCGGCGCCAACTCCGGCCACCCCGACCCCAACGGACTCCGCCAAGAGCTGCGGTTTGTCCTCAGCTCCACTCCGGTGGTCTCCGCGGCCCATTTGGTGGCCGAAATGGCCAAAACCACTCCCGCCGCCGCGTCGGGCTCGCCGGCGGCTAAACACCGGCGTCGCTGGCTTTGAGTTTGACCATGGGTGGGCCCTGGTTGACTCCCCTGAGTCAATGAGAGGTGGGGCCCAGCCCTGTTAATTAAACAGGATTAGTTTTAATTAAATTTTAATTAAAATAATCACCCTGACATGCGGGACCCACTGTCAGGTTTGACCCAGACCTGTTCCGTTGACCTGCTGACGTCACACTGACGTCAGGCTGACGCAGTAATTGATTTTCTGGATTTAATTTAAATCAGGAAATTCCAGAATATTATTTAAACTTCAAAAATTCATAACTTTTAATCTGTAACTCCAAATCAGACAAATTATATATGAAAAATGATCAGAAAAATCCAAGCTATCCATCTATACTATTTTCATGCATGATCAAACAAGTTAAATTGATGTTTCAAGCAGAACAAGGAAAAGCACTTTAAAAGGCCATGTTTGAGTTTGAAATTTGAATCTTTGATTCAAATTTGTTCAAACCCTTCTGGTCTTAGTTGCATTAGCCCAACACACTCATATTGCTATGTTTCATGCATGCATCATATTGTTGCACATTGTTTGGTGATGGTTGTGTATCGATGTTCTTTGCGGCAGGTTCTGCCTCCGAGGAGTACCGTGATTACCCTAACGAAGAACCGTATCAGTGCATCGAACCATCAGGCAAGCAACCAACCATTTGATCATATCGATACAATCCCATGTTCTCGCTCCTGCTCTCTTTTATTGCATTAAGACAACGCGTTTCAAACTGCTGTGTGCTACGGTAGTTGAACCCATTTCCTCTGCATGACCTGTCATTGCCACAGTAACTAGATGAAACCCACTAGCATGTGTAGGAGTTGATTGAGCCATATGTATGTGTTGTTCCTACCTTGCTATGCCTGCTATGCTTAGAGTCGTGTCAGGTCTGGTTCATCTGGGTGATGGCTAGAGTGAAATGATTATGCCGGAAATGAGAGTGGTGTGGTGAACACGATTTGGTAAAGGTATCGATGAGAGGCCATGTAGGAGTACATGGTGGGTTGTTTCATTGAAGCCGACCTTAAGCACTGAGATCTGTATGTGTGATTTAAGACACAGCTACTACCATGCATTGGGCCC
>NC_057801.1:819996537-819999829 GCF_018294505.1 Triticum aestivum | reverse complement strand
TAGACCTGCGTCCTCGGCCGAATCCGGACACGCCACCTGCGGTCCGAAGAACAGCTTGTACATCTCCACGGGTGTCGCACCCATGAAGTGTTGGAGAATTCGAGGTCCCTCCGGATTGAACTCCCATAAATGGAGAGGACGGCGTTTGCAGGGCAGGAGGTGCCTGACTAGCATGACCTGCACCACCTTGACCAGGTCGATCTCCCTCGCTTGGAGATCTCGAATCCGGCTCTGCAGTGAGGGCATGTCTTCGGACGACCCCCAGTTGAGCCCTTGGTTGACCCACGACATCAGTTGCCGTGGAGGTCCCGGGCGGAATGAGGGCGGCGGCTTTTGCTTGCTGCCCCTTGGAGCAGTGATGTAAAACCACTCCTGCTGCCACAATCCCAGTTCCTCTTGGAAGGTACCTTCGAGCCACGGGGCATCGACCTTCTTGCTTATGGTCGCCCCGCCGCACTCCGCTTGACGCCCCCCGATCATCTTTGGCTCCACTTTAAATGTTTTCAGCCACAGGCCGAAGTGGGGGATGACGCGGAGGAAGGCTTCGCAGACAATAATGAATGCGGAGATGTGGAGGATGGACTCCGGAGCCAAGTCGTGGAAGTCCAGCCCGTAGTAGAACAGGAGCCCTCTCACGAAGGGATCCGTCGGGAAGCCTAATCCCCGACGGAGGTGAGATACGAAAACGACGTATTCGCCGGGCTCGGGGGCTGGCACGGCCTGCCCTGGGGCAGGCAACCTGTGCAAAACCTTGTAGGCCAGGTACTTGGCCTCACGCAACTTCAATATGTCCTCCTCCGTGACGGAGGAGGGCATCCACCGGCCCTGGAGGTCGGAGCCGGACATTGTTGAGGATCCGAAGCGCTCGAATCTGAAGCTCTAGGTGTTGGAGCTTTGAGCGGAGGAAAGATTCGATGCGAGATTGAGAACAAGGACAGGCCTTGGTCCTCTTATAAAGAGGAAGAAATACCAAAGGCTGCCTCCGTGACCGTTTGAGATTCCCCTTCGATAGAGGAGGCGTGGCGACGGGAACGGTTGGGTTACCCACGCACGTATTGATGAGGATCCCGGAATAAGGGGAACACGATCTCTGCTTCGACAAGACGTGCCAAGGAAACCGCTTCGCTAAACATGCTGAGGTGGGATAGTAAAAAACGATTCAAACGAGGGCTTGGCTGCGGTGTGATGTCACGCCGCATAATACGTCAGCAGATTGAGCTAAGTGTGTGTTTTATTCTCTCTACGGTGGAATGTGGAATTTATTTTGCAGAGCCGGACACTATCCTGGTGTTCATTATCTTCTCCGAATTATTCAAGGGAGGAACCCGCCTTGCAATGTCGAACATTATGCACGCCGGACTTATCGCCATTGAAGACTGGTTCAGGGGCTACTGAGGGAGTCCTGGACTAGGGGGTGTTCGGACAGCCGGACTATCATTATCCGCCGGACTCCAAGACTACGAAGATAGAAGATTGAAGACTCCGGCTCGTGTCCGGAAGATACTTTCCTTGGCGTGGAAGGCAAGCTTGGCAATACGGATATGTAGATCTCCTACCATTGTAACCGACTCTGTCTAACCCTAGCCTCTCCGGTGTCTATATAAACCGGAGAGCCTTAGTCCGTAGGACGAACATACATCTCAACATTCATACCATAGGCTAGCTTCTAGGGTTTAGCCTCCTTGATCTCGTGGTAGATCTACTCTTGTACTACCCATATCATCAATATTAATCAAGCAGGACGTAGGGTTTTACCTCCATCGAGACGGCCCGAACCTGGGTAAAAACATTGTGTCCCTCGTCTCTTGTTACCATCTGCCTAGACGCACAGTTCGGGACCCCCTACCCGAGATCCGCCGGTTTTGACACCGACACCTGTAGACAGATCTTGGCCCCTGTACTGTGATTTCTAGCCGCTTTTAACATTCATCCATAAGTTCTTATTCGACTCCTTAAATCTCATTCATTTTTCTGCTTGTTTGAACCTATACTGTTCCGCTGTAAGCTTGACTTTACATTTTTACTTCTTTTTCGCACTGGCTATAGATCCATTGTTTTGAAAGAATCAGTGTGAAACCTGTTTCTGTCCACATAATTTTAATTCCTAGATCCGGCGGTTTAACTTAGCAGAACGAACACACGAACCCGTATATACCATTAGTCCCCTTGTTGAACCGCCAGACGCTGTCATCTCAGATAGCTCCGGTTTAAATAGAACTTCCTCCGGTTAAAATAGATGCACCTTCGGTTTAGGGTCAAACATACTCTTAAATCGGAATAATTTTGCCTTGTAGATTTCATAATGGCAAAGCAGATATATGAATGCAACCGGGTTCCCTCTCGTGTCACGGAGACACAGCTGAATAACTTAGTTCTGACCGGTGCCTTGAGCAGTAAAAATACTATCCACTGGAGAGTTCCAGGTGAAGAATGTCCTCCCACTCCGCAAAGAGAAGTCGTTGTTTTTGCGGATCACTTGGCCCGGGGTTTCAATCCGCCCGGTTCAAAATTTTATCGGGACGTCTTGGCCAATTTCCAATTGCGCCCGCAAGATACCGGTCCAAACTCCCTTACCAATATTTGTCACTTCCAAGTGCTTTGTGAGGTCTACTTCCAAGAGGAACCCACAGTTGAGCTGTTCCGAGACTGTTTCCACTTGAACCGTCGCACAGAGTTCACTGATGGCCCCAACATGGAACTGGGTGGCATGGCAATCCAGAAAAGAAAAGAAGTCACTTATCCTCACGCCAAGCTGCACAGTCACCCCCAAGAATGGAATCACTCTTGGTTCTACTGCAGAGACACTTCCCCTGCTGATGAAAATCCTTTGCCTGGCTTCCGTCCGGAAAGACTTAGCAATACACACCCCTTCCCACCAAGGCTAACCGCTAAAGTGAGGAGTAAATATGCCCCTCAACTGTCCAAGCTCAGAGCTTTCATGGCCAACGGTTTGACGGGAGTTGATCTTGCCCGTTGCTAGATTTCATGGAGCATACTGCCTCTCAGTATACGCTCCGGTTTAATGTGCAAGTATACCGGTCAGGTTAACGACCCTTTAAGGCACTGCAATATTCAGCTGACTGAAGATGAAGTCACAGAAGCTGTGAAGAAGATGCTGAATGAACCGGAATACGCTTGCGCCCGAACCGGTCTGCTTCTCTTCTGCGCTACCAATAAACCGCCTGCTGTAAGCGTCTTACCTTTGTTTTCACAGAATTTATGATTTCCGCACTTATATTCCGTTAACTCCAATATTGTCTGAAACAGGGAGATGATCCGTTTTGGAGCAAGA
>NC_057801.1:819976808-819992043 GCF_018294505.1 Triticum aestivum | reverse complement strand
GACACGACCAAGCCCCCAAGTGATATTATCAAGCTTTTTGTAAAGCGAATTCAAGGGGTAAACCGGAGGTCGCTTTAAAGCAAATCAACTCCGTGTAACCACGCATGATATGAAGAAAACAGAGACCCCGCTTTAGCCGAGGCTCCGGTTTATTATATTGATCATAATATATACATTGTCATAATATGTACATAAGCAGAGCCGATGACTCATGTATAGTAAGGCCGAAGATGAGCTATGTTCCACGGCCTGTTGGTCTCCTCCTCTGATGTGCGTGAGTCTTTATGCTCTCGAATGTCAATCAGATAGTATACAGCCGGCCTATATGGTCCGGGTTAGCTTCGTCGATGGACCCAAGATGTTAAAGCCCAAAGAGGCATGGAAGGGCCCAAGGCCTATAGTCGGTTTAGGGTTTGTAGCCGTAAACCGGCTTGATGTAAACTTGCACTGTAAGTTAGGAATAAAGAGACCAACCCGGGCACGATTATGAACCGGAGGTTGGGACTCTGTAAACCGACGGGCGTCACCTGTGTATATAAGGGGACGACCCGACGACGGTTTAGGGACAGACAACAACAACTCGAGACTTAGGCGAAGCTTATTTGCTCCCTAGTCGCCGAAACCAAATCAATCCCATCACAACTAGACATAGGCTTTTTCCTTCATCGAAGGGGCTGAACTAGTATAAAACTCTCTGTGTCCTTGTGTCCGCTTTAACCCCTTCAAGTTAACCCATTGCGATGGCTCCACGACTAAGTCCTTTCGCTAGGACATCTGCCGTGACAAACCCACGACAGTTGGCGCCCACCGTGGGGCTATCGCACGATGGTTTCAAGTTCTTGGAGGGCCGCTTTGAAGGACTCGAGGGCTATGCCGTGCGCCGGATGACTAAGAGTCGTCGCGTAAAGCTCTACATCGACAGCACAGGCTGGGGCCCCGACGCCGGCTCAATCGAGTACGGGTACCGGGTCCCCTTTGGTGGCATCCATGTTTTCATTGGCAAGATCGGTGAACCGGGCCCTGAGCTGGGCAATTGCACCAGCCTCGTCGAGACAGCTCGGTGTACGTGACCTGCCCAGGTTAAACCGGCCAGGAAGCGTGCCTTCGTGGGAGTTATCCATGGAGGAAGTTATGACGAAGAGGGATCAGAATCTGGTGGCGAAACCGCCATCTACTCCGGCGTTGAAGCGTCAACCGGGGAAAGTGAGTCTCTATATCAGTTGCAAGATGGCCTGACTGGGGGCTGTTCCGACAGCGACAGTATTCCGGACCCCTCTGATCTGCCCAATCGAGTTGGGATATTCATGGCTAGAACGCAGGCAGCGCCACATTCGACAACTGCGGCAGCAATGATCTCCGGTTCAACGGCGGCGACGGCTGCGCGAGCAGGAGGCCCTGCGGGCTCACCGGCTCAAGTATTATCAGATCTGTTTGATGCGTTGGCTGCTGAGGGAGTGCCGGATTAGGGGGTGTTCGGATAGCCGGACTATACCTCCCGCCGGACTCCAGGACTATGAAGATACAAGATTGAAGACTTCGTCCCGTGTCCGGAAGGTTCTTTCCTTGGCGTAGAAGGCAAGCTAGGCGTGCGGATATTCAAGATCTCCTACCAATGTAACCGACTCTGTGTAACCCTAACCCTATCCGGTGTCTATATAAACCGGAGGGTTGTAGTCCGTAGGACAACCATCATCATACACAATCATACCATAGGCTAGCTTCTAGGGTTTAGCCTCCTCGATCTCGTGGTAGATCTACTCTTGTACTACCTATATCATCAATATTAATCTAGCAGGAGTAGGGTTTTACCTCCATCGAGAGGGCCCGAACCTGGGTAAAATAAAGTGTCCCTTGTCTCCTGTTACCGTCCGACCTTGACGCGCAGTTCGGGACCCCCTACCCAAGATCCGCCGGTTTTGACACCGACATTGGTGCTTTCATTGAGAGTTCCTCCGTGCTGTCGTAATCAGGAAGGATGACTTTTCCCGTCTTTAAATACGGCGCCATCACTGAGGGAGCTTTGGCTATCAGCCAGACCCTCCGGCTGGGTGGTTTTCTTATGACCGCCCCTACGGCCGTTGCGCCGACAGTGACCTCTCGGGTCATCGAAAACAATCTCCACGTGAGTCCGGCATCTGCCGAACAGCTGGATCCGGTGGAGCTCTCCTCCGTAAACGAGCTCCTGGATCATATCGCTGCCTTGGGGGTCGCCACAAATTACGACCAGGTTGGGCTTAAACCCGATCTAAGGGAAATCAACTCCCCCCGAGCCACCCACCGCGTTGCTGTGGTGGAGACACAATGCAGCGACCCCTCATCGATCTTAAGGACTAGCTATGTCCGAATTCCGGAACCCTCCACGCCGGATATCCGCGGAGGGGAGGATGCAATTCAAGGCCCGAACTTAGAATCGGGCAAACCGGATAACATCCGAGGCTCCGGATCTCCGAATCCGGAGGTTGTTCGGCTTCCGAACAGCAAACCGGGCGAGGTATCAGATTTAATGAGTTCCGCTCGCCCAATCCTAAGCGATCTCTCCCAGGTCAGGCAGAGGCCAGAAGAAATAGTACATCATTACTGGGCCAGATTTCTCCTGCTCATGCACAGGATAAAAGACTGCCACGAAGGAGACGCGATTTCAATCTTCTACAATAACTGCACGGACAAAGGGATACTCAACGCCGTAAGTCGCCGCAATATCACACATTTTGCCGACTTGGCGTCCATAGTGCAAAAGTACTGTGCGATGGAAAGCGCTTGGAAAACCGAAGTTAAATTTTGGGATTATCCGGCCCTGAATAGCAATCCCGTCCGAATCAAAAGGGCGCACTACAGTAAGACATCCGGATTAAACAAAAAATCAAAACCCTCTAGGGGACATGGAACCGTACTAGAAACGTGGCTAGATGGACCCTGCAAAATTCATAGTGCAGTGGACGCCGCACCAACACACAGCCTCAAGGCATGTTGGATACTCCGGCAGGTGGCCAAGATTGGCGAAGATCTCCTAATTTCAGAGGTCGAAGAGAACCAGCACGAGAACTTCAGTACAGTCCTCACAATCACCGAGACTTTCGCATCGACTAATATGCGAAAAAGAGCACTTCGCAGCCTCACCGAAGTTTACCAAGTAGCGACAATAAATCCTTGGAGCAACACCGCCATCACCTTCAATGCGAGCGACGAACCTAAATTCCGAACAGCCAGAGTACCGGCCGCACTGGTCCTCAGTCCCATAGTGGACGGCTGTCGCCTCGCAAAGGTACTTATGGACGGAGGCAGCGGATTGAACCTCATCTACGAGGAAACCCTTCAAAAGATGGAAATAGACTGGAACCGCATTGAGCGAAGCAGCACAACTTTTAGAGGTATAATCCCCAGTTAGGAAGCGCGCTGCACAGGAAGAATCACACTGGATGTGGTATTCGGCACTCCGGATAATTATAGGTCCAAACAAATCATGTTCCACGTGGCCCCGTTCAAAAGCGGATATCACGCCATATTAGGACGAGAGGCATTCACAGTCTTCTAAGCTATACCCCATTACGGGTACATGAAGCTTTAGATGCCTGGGCCGAACGGAATCATCACTCTCGCTAGTGATCCGGACATTGCGCTCCGCGCCGAAAACAAGACAGCCGCATTGGCCCTCGAGGCACTATCTGAAGCCCTAGCAGCCGAAGAACTGACGACGCTGCGATCCACGGTGAATAGGGATGATGTGATACTCGACAAAAGATCTAAATCCACTCCTTCAAACCAGCGGACGAAATAGTGAAATTCCAAGTCCACCCAACGGACCCTAATGAAACAGCCTCCATCGGGGAAAAACTAAACCCTGATGTAGACGATGCCAGGAATCCCACGCAGGCTGGCCGAGCACAGCTTAAATATCCAGAAAGGATTCAAACCTGTCAAACAAGCTCTTCGGCGTTTTTCCGAGCCAAAGAGACAGGCTATGGGAGAAGAGCTAGCCAAACTATTGGAAGCCGGATTTATTAGAGATATAAAACACCCGGGCTGGCTAGCAAACCTGGTAATGGTACCTAAGAAGGACAAATCCTGGCGCCTGTGTGTCGACTTCAAAGACCTTAATAAGGCCTGCCCAAAGGATCATTTTCCCCTCCCTCGAATTGATCAAATCATCGACGCCACCGCCGGACACGATTCCCTGTGTTTCCTCGATGCATACTCCGGCTACCATCAAATAAAGATGGCAGAGTCCGACCAAGCTGCAACAGCATTCATCACGCCATACGGCCCATTCTGCTTCAACACAATGCCCTTTGGGCTCAAAAACGCTGGCGCGACATATCAGCGCATGATTCAAACATGTCTGGCAAACCAGATCGGCAAAACAGTGGAGGCATACGTAGACGATGTGGTCGTTAAATGAAGACACGTCGAATCTCTAGTAGATGATCTGAGACTCACATTCGACAATCTACGAAAATACGACATCAAGCTCAATCCGGAAAAATGTGTTTTCGGCATCCCGGCCGGAAAGCTCCTGGGCTTCATAGTATCCGGTAGAGGAATTGAAGCAAATCCAGCCAAAATCTGAGCCCTGTCACAACTGGATGTTCCAAAAGATCTAAAACAAATACAGAAACTTACCGGATGCGTGGCGGCCTTAAGCCGCTTCATCTCCCGTTTGGGAGAAAAGGCACTGCCCCTTTACCGCCTCCTAAGGCGCACCGAACACTTCGAGTGGACGGACGCTGCCACGGGTCACCCCTCTGAAGGGAACCCATCGTTTCGGTATCAAAGGCAAATTGGCTCCTCATTACATTGGACCTTTTCGCATTCTCACCAAACGAGGAGAAGTTGCCTACCAGTTGGAACTACCTCCGCACCTCTCCAGAGTCCACGATGTCTTCCACGTTTCTCAACTCAGGCGTTGCTTCTCGGATCCTATCCGTGAAGTGGACCACGAAACGCTTGATCTCCAAGACAATCTTACATATCGAGAGTACCCCATTCGTATCCTCGATCAGGCCGAACGTACCACCCGACGTCATAATATCAAGTTTCTCAAAGTTCAATGGTCGCACCATTCTGAGGATGAAGCAACTTGGGAAAGGGAGGATCGTCTTCGACTTGAGTATCCCGCCTTCTTCCCGGAGGAACCCAAATCTCAGGACGAGATTCTTTGAGTGGGGGTGAGTTGTCATATCCTAGTTAGCCATGCATTAGAGTGTTGCATCATGTCTACTTTTTCATCAGAAACTTGAAATGGGGATGACAGAACCCCCAGTCCCCTCTGAAACCAACTAGGGTTTACTAAAAAACTTTTCAATGAACCTGAAATGCCCTTCCAAAATGCCCATCATTTTTGTCTTGGTTCAGAACCTCTGCCAAAAGTGGTGCACATTTTCCTAGGCCATCTTAGGGTTTTTGAATTAAATCATAAATATTTGAATTTGGGCATTTAAAATTATATAAAATATTTAAATGCTCAAATATCTCCAAACTAAAATGTTTCATGTTGGAAATAATCCAACTATGGACCAGGAGTAATTTGGTGATTTTAGGAGTTGCCTAAGTATTTTATTTAATTCAACAAAGTTGCAGAAGTATTAAAAAGAACAGAAACAGAAAGAAAAAGGGAAAACTTACCTGGCGCCACCACAGGCCCACCAGCCAGCCCACCTGGCCGGCCCAGCCCGGCCACCGCTCCAGCGAGCTGCTTGGCTTGCCAGGCAGGCAGCCAAGGTGCTCGGCGGCGGCACCGCAGCTCGCCACGCAGCTGCACGCCGCCCTGCCTCCCCCTCTCGCCGCCCTGATGGTCTGGACGAGCTCCACGTCGCGCCCCGACCCTCCTGGACACCTCCATTCGCCACCAGTTCCTCTCCCTCGCGCTCCCACGCCATGGCCGACGCCACCGTCGCCGCACCGCCGCCGTAGCCGTGCTCCCCGTCGTCTCCACGCCGCGCCACCCTCTCCAGAAGCTCCGCCGTCCTCTACTTCATCGAGCTAGCCGAGCCCCGTGTGCTCGTGCGGCCCGAGACCACCGCACCGACCTCGCCCGAGCTCACCGTCGCCGGAGATCCCCTTCAACGCCGTCGCCGCCTCAGCTCGTCCCCGACCTCGCCGGTGGCCTCTACGGGAGCGCTGTGAGCCTAGCTACTCCTCCGACCCTCTCTCTCTCATTCCTGAGCCGTGTAGCCACCGCACGAGGATCACACGCCCGCACCGCCGCGGATCTCGTCGCCGACGTGCTTCCGGCCACACTCCAGCCACAAGATGGTGTCCATCTTACTCACCGAGTCCCGCAGCACCTAGCTAGCCACTCCATGAGCCTCACCGACCCCTCTAGCGCCAAGTTCATCTTCGACCGAACCCCGGTGGCCGCCAAAGTCGTCGCCGGCGCCAACTCCGGCCACCCCGACCCCAACGGACTCCGCCAAGAGCTGCGGTTTGTCCTCAGCTCCACTCCGGTGGTCTCCGCGGCCCATTTGGTGGCCGAAATGGCCAAAACCACTCCCGCCGCCGCGTCGGGCTCGCCGGCGGCTAAACGCCGGCGTCGCTGGCTTTGACTTTGACCATGGGTGGGCCCTGGTTGACTCCCCTGAGTCAATGAGAGGTGGGGCCCAGCCCTGTTAATTAAACAGGATTAGTTTTAATTAAATTTTAATTAAAATAATCACCCTGACATGCGGGACCCACTGTCAGGTTTGACCCAGACCTGTTCCGTTGACCTGCTGACGTCACACTGACGTCAGGCTGACGCAATAATTGATTTTCTGGATTTAATTTAAATCAGGAAATTCCAGAATATTATTTAAACTTCAAAAATTCATAACTTTTAATCTGTAACTCCAAATCAGACAAATTATATATGAAAAATGATCAGAAAAATCCAAGCTATCCATCTGTACTATTTTCATGCATGATCAAACAAGTTAAATTGATGTTTCAAGCAGAACAAGGAAAAGCACTTTAAAAGGCCATGTTTGAGTTTGAAATTTGAATCTTTGATTCAAATTTGTTCAAACCCTTCTGGTCTTAGTTGCATTAGCCCAACACACTCATATTGCTATGTTTCATGCATGCATCATATTGTTGCACATTGTTTGGTGATGGTTGTGTATCGATGTTCTTTGCGGCAGGTTCTGCCTCCGAGGAGTACCGTGATTACCCTAACGAAGAACCGTATCAGTGCATCGAACCATCAGGCAAGCAACCAACCATTTGATCATATCGATACAATCCCATGTTCTCGCTCCTGCTCTCTTTTATTGCATTAAGACAACGCGTTTCAAACTGCTGTGTGCTACGGTAGTTGAACCCATTTCCTCTGCATGACCTGTCATTGCCACAGTAACTAGATGAAACCCACTAGCATGTGTAGGAGTTGATTGAGCCATATGTATGTGTTGTTCCTACCTTGCTATGCCTGCTATGCTTAGAGTCGTGTCAGGTCTGGTTCATCTGGGTGATGGCTAGAGTGAAATGATTATGCCGGAAATGAGAGTGGTGTGGTGAACACGATTTGGTAAAGGTATCGATGAGAGGCCATGTAGGAGTACATGGTGGGTTGTTTCATTGAAGCCGACCTTAAGCACTGAGATCTGTATGTGTGATTTAAGACACAGCTACTACCATGCATTGGGCCCAGAAATATGACCCCGCTCGACTTCTTATTCACCCTAGCTCTCTGTCCAGGAGTTGCAAGTAGTTTCTGGTGTTTGTAGCCTACTGGAGGCCGTGGACAGCGCTGACCATAGGGGTGGGCTGTGATGCGGTAGGTACGTGGCCGGGTGTACCGAATACCCGTTAGGTATCTCGGGAACCCTGTTCACATCGTTCGGGGCCGTATGGGAAACCTCGGCCGGACTCCCTGCGGATGGAACCTGAATAGGCGATAAACCTGGACTAGAGGCTTAAGTGTTTAGGTAAGTCGTGGTCTACACCCACGTCGGCTTTCGCTTGAAGTCTGCCGAGCACATATCGTGTGCAGACGCTAAGTGGTGGAAACATGTATGAAGAAGTACACCCCTGCAGGGTTATCATGATCTATTCGAATAGCCGCGTCCGCGGTAAAGGACTACTTGGTTGCCTATATAGTTCATAGACAAGTAAATGGAAAACTACTAAAAGCCTCAAGATAAGTGTGAGTGCCGAGGATGGCTCTTCCGTAGGAAGACGGAGGTGGATCCTCGGTAGTGTATTGAAGTGGTGAGTAGTGGACTCGTGTGCGCAAAACCATTTCAAGTTGTAGTATCGTAGGATAGCCTAGCCAAGAGTCAAAGCTGGCTTGCTGCAATAACTCCACCAACCCTTCTTGATACTATGCATGTATGTAGGATCTGATGTAAGTCTTGCTGAGTACCTTTGTACTCATGTTGCTATAATTTACATTTTTACAGAAGACGCTGCAACCCCTTCTGATGGGTTCTATGTAGACGTTGACATCAACGAGTAGGCTAAAGACCCAGGTGGTGACCCTGAGCTTGTGAAGGACCACGTAGTATAGCTAGGCTTTCCAAGCCTCTTTTATTTTACTAGTTGTCTGTACTCAGACAATGTACTTCCGCTGCTGGTTTGTATGACTGTATGACTTGTATGTTGGGTCGTGAGACCCGTACCTTTGTGTATGTTATGTATGGCTCCCTGAGCCTTAAATAAAGTACTTGTGTCGTAGAGTCATGTTGTGATGCTTCGTTGTATTTGCACATATCAAGCATATTGTGTGTATGATTGAAATGCTTGGTATGTGTGGGATCTGACTATCTAGTTGTTTATCTTTAGTAGCCTCTCTTACCGGGAAATGTCTCCTAGTGTTACCGCTGAGCCATGGTAGCTTGCTACTGCTCTGGAACACTTAGGCTGGCCGGCATGTGTCCTTCTTCGTTCCTGTGTCTGTCCCTTTGGGGAAATGTCACGCTTTGAGTACCGGAGTCCTGTTAGCCCGCTACAGCCCGGTTTACCGGAGTCCTGCTAGCCCAGTGCTACAGCCCGGACCCATTTGCTGATGACCGACACGTTCGAAGCTGGGTCATGGATGCCTGTCCCTGTAAGTCTGTGCCACTTTGGGTTTATGACTAGTCATGTCAGCCCGGGCTCCTTATCATATGGATGCTAGCGACACTATCATATACGTGAGCCAAAAGGCGCAAACGGTCCCGGGCAAAGGTAAGGCGACACCCGTGGGGATACCGTGCGTGAGGCCGCAAAGTGATATGAGGTGTTACCGGCTAGATCGATGTGACATCGAGTCGGGGTCCTGACAGCGTTCGCATCAGAGCCGGACTGCCTATAGGTTCTTCAAGCCAAACTGGTCGATGTTGAGTCTAGAAATTCTTTAGTTATATGTAGGGGAATTGTTTGTGGGTTGGAACGTAAGGCTCTTTTTAGTCCTCTATCTTGTGACATTCTGATCTGAGTCAGTCCATTCTTCCACCGGGGGTTAAGGAATTAGGACCTATTCTCTCTATCAGGATCACGTGTTACTAATCAGTAGTACCTTATAAGTTTGATGGATACAAGCCTAGTTCAGTTCTACTACCACATTATGCTGTTAGAATGGATTCAGAACTTTGATATGATGATGTGGAGTGTGTATGTAATCCTTTGTCAAATGTCTCAAAATCCTTCTTGAGCATTTACAGCTGTTATGCTGCCGAAATTTTGCTAGAAATTCTAATGCCTTTGCATTATGATTGTGCTTCCAGATGGCCACTCGCGACCTCAATCAAGTGGTTCGCCTGACTCGATGCCTAGATGTACCCGGCCATACCGCCAAGTTGGTCAGGGTAATGACTGAGGCTGGATACCGTTGGTATCCTGAGTACACGGTCGAAGAGCAATTCCGAGACTTTAATCAAAGCCAGTATCTCTGCACTGTCAGGATATTTCCATCCTATCCTGGGTCCACCGAGCCTCTTCACTGCTCCTATGGACTCGGGGTTACTATTGAGATGGCTGTGCAGGACGCCGCCTACTCTATGATGACCATTATGCGAGTCAGATCTGGTCTATTTCGGGACTCTGATTTCCGGTGTATGCCAGGATCACTTCCGGGAGCACAAGGGTATCTCCAAGCTATCTATGCTGACCCCACTCAGGAGGATTCACGGACTCGCACCACTGCTGAGTTGCTCGAGGATAAGGACCGTGAAAATCGGGCCTTGAGGTTAGAGCTCTTCAATACCCGTGCTGACCACTGGGCCACATTGACTCGGTTTGCACCGGCGGTGCAAGCTGGATATTCGGATATGCGCGATCTCTATCCTGTGAGATCTGCTTTGCCAGACGTGATGGGTTGGCGTGATGTAGGAGGCATCACCCCACCTCGTGGTCCCCGCAGGCCACCGTCTGTTGGTCCAAGACCTCATCCTAGCCCCTATGGTCCACAAGCTCCGCGAGATCGTCTGTTTCCGGATGATCATGTTGAGCTTCCAGGCTATGGAGGTGACTTCTACGAGGACTACTACGGATCGGTATGAGTTAGTGATAGTATCACTAGTTCGCACTAGCTGTGTCATCTATCGTCCCGCGTGACTCGTGGGGTATGACCTAGTTTGTACTCTTTCCGGAGGTGTAGAAAAATAATGTATAGGAGCTTGGGATGCCTCCGATAAGATGTAATCCTCTTTCACCGTAATAGTACTTTGTTTGGTCTTGTACTAAACCCTGTATGGTGTGTATGACGATGGAATAAAGAAGCAGCTTCTGTATCTACCATGTCATACGGATGATCATCTTGCATTTCGAGTTATTCCTTACATTCTGTATCCTATGTTGGAATTTTATCATTCTGACTAAATCTTTGTCTTGTTTACCTAGGATGGTCAACACGTGCGCTAACCCTGCTTCTCAAGAGCAGGCCGAAGGCAGTGAAGGCAGGAATGAAAATCTGCCTCATCCTCCTTCCCTAGCCGAGGTTATGATGGAAGCTGAGAGAAACAAGCGGGAGACCAACCGTTTGTTGGAGCGTATTGAACAGAGCACAGCACACCATCAGAGGATTAACGTGGTGTCACTCAGTGATTTTATCAAATTGCATCCACCCACGTTCCACCACTCCGTCGAGCCTCTCGACGCTGATGACTGGCTTCGCAGTATCTCTCACAAGCTGCGTTCCGCACTAGTAGCTGAGGCTGACAAGGTCACCTTTGCTGCATATCATCTTGAAGGCCCCGCCAGTCTATGGTGGGAGAATTATGGAGCTATGCGCCCAGCGGGCCATGTCACTACTTGGGCTGAATTCAGCGAGGCTTTCTGTGAACATCACATTCCGGAGGGTCTCATGGACCGTAAACGTGAAGAATTTTGCAGTTTCACCCAAGGCCGACTTTCTGTGGATGCTTACAGCAGGGAGTTTGGTAATCTCGCACGATATGCAACCGAGGAAGTGTCTACTGATGCCAAGAAGCAAGCAAGGTTCCGTAAGGGCCTTAGTCCTGAGCTTCGCCGCGACCTCCGTCTGCATGAGTGCACATCCTTTCAGAAACTTGTTAACAAGGCCATCAGTGCTGAAACTGGTCAGACTGATTATGATGCAACACGCAAGCATGGCCGTGACATGGGTTCCTCATCCGGTGCTGGTCCTCAGAAGCGCCGCGTGTGGGTACCCAACACCGCCCTGCCACCCAGGTTCACACCGAGGCCATCTTTCCAGGCGCCTCGCCCTGTTCAACAGTCTGCACCGGCCAAGCCCTATGGGGGTCCAACTAACAATGCTCCTCCACGTACCAGTTCCGTGACTTGTTTCAAGTGTGGGGAATCTGGTCACTATATGCGTGAGTGTCCCCAGACCAACCCAACCAGTCTGCTAAAGCTGTTGGCCGTGGCAAGCCGACCGGAAAAATATTCCACGCCAAGCCGGTCACCGCTTCACGTGGCCATGTCAACTGTATCTCTGCCGAAGAAGCTCAAGAGGATCCCAACGTCGTTCTCGGTACGCTTCTTGTTAATTGCCACCCGGCATCTGTTCTTTTCGATACAGGAGCCTCTCATTCTTTTATATCTGAAAATTATGCTCGTTTGCATAACGTTGCATTCTGTGACATGCCATCCACTATGGAAATTTCTACCCCTGGTTCTAGATGGCAGACCTCTAGGGTAAGTTATGGAAATGAAATCCAAGTCGACAGACTTGTTTTCCTCGTGTCTTTGATAGCCCTTAAATCTTCAGATATTAATATCATTCTGGGTATGGACTGGATGTCAGCTCATCATGCCCAAATTGATTGCTTCTCTAGGACTGTTCAACTCACCCATCCTTCGGGGAAGATAGTCAATGTCTTGACCCGAATAGCCAAGCGACAGTTATATTCTCTTAACGCTAGCCCTTTGCCAGACCTTGAGGACATTCCGGTAGTCCGTGACTTCCCGGATGTCTTTCCAGAGGAATTGCTAGGTGTTCCACCTGACAGGGATGTTGAGTTCGTAATAGACCTCATTCCAGGAACCGTTCCGATTGCTAGAAGACCTTATAAGATGGCACCCCTAGAACTAGCTGAGCTTAAGAAACAACTCGATGAGTCCTTGAAAAAGGGTTTCATCCGACCTAGTTCATCTCCGTGGGCTTGCCCCGTCCTATTCGTCAAGAAGAAGGATGGTACGGACCGGATGGTTGTAGATTACCGACCTGTCAATTTGGTCACAATCAAGAACAAATATCCGCTTCCCAGGATCAACGACCTGTATGATCAGCTCGCTGGATCCTCAGTATTCTCCAAGATGGATTTGAGGTTGGGCTACCATCAAATCAAAATCAGAAACGGGGACATTCCTAAGACGGCCTTTGTTACTCGTTATGGCCAATACGAGTACACCGTCATGTCCTTCGGTTTAACCAACGCTCCAGCCACTTTTTCTCGGTTAATGAACTCAATCTTCATGGAGTATTTGGATAAATTCGTCGTGGTTTACCTCGATGATATACTCATCTACTCCAAGAACGAGGAAGAACATGCCGAACATTTAAGGCTAGTGTTGAAGAAACTTCGAGAGCATCGCCTTTATGCCAAATTTTCTAAATGTGAATTCTGGTTGTCAGAAGTGACCTATCTGGGTCATGTAATATCTGGTAAAGGTATTGCTGTTAACCCTGAGCGAGTTCAAGCCGTCCTTAATTGGACTCCACCTGAATCGGTCAAGCAAGTTCGGAGTTTTTTGGGCTTAGCAAGCTATTGTCGTCGCTTTGTCGAGAACTTCTCCAAGGTTGCTAAACCTCTGACCGAACTCCTCAAGAAAGATAAGAAGTTCGAATGGACTCCACAATGTGAGCACAGCTTTCAGGAACTGAAAAGACGCCTGACTTCTGCTCCCGTACTGGTACCGCCAGACTTCTCCAAGGACTTTGTTATCTACTGCGACGCCTCGCGACAAGGACTAGGTTGCATTCTCATGCAAGATCGACACGTAATTGCTTACGCCTCACGGCAGTTGCACCCACATGAGGAGAATTATCCTACTCATGATCTAGAGCTTGCAGCCGTAGTCTATGCACTTAAGACCTGGCGACATTACCTCCTCGGTAATCGTTGCGAAATATTCACTGATCACCAAAGTCTGAAGTACATCTTCACCCAACCGGATTTGAATCTCAGGCAAAGACGTTGGGTTGAGTTGATCACAGACTTCGATTTAGGAATAACCTACACCCCAGGGAAAGCCAATGTCATGGCTGATGCGCTAAGTCGTAAATCTTATTGTAACAATTTGATGTTACAACAAAGTCAACCGCTTCTCCATGAGGAATTTCGGAAGCTTAACCTTCACATTGTACCTCAAGGTTTTCTTTCCACCTTGGTAGCAAAACCTACTCTTACGGATCAAATCATCGCTGCCCAAAAGCGAGATAAGGGTATATCTAAAATCAAAGAGAACATTGCTAGCGGAGGTGCTAGTTGTTTCTCTACAAATGATCATGGTGTTGTGTACTTTGAGAACCGTCTAGTGGTTCCCAAGAACCAGCATCTACGGCAGTTGATCCTTAAGGAGGCTCATGAATCTCCTCTCACCATTCATCCCGGTAGTACTAAGATGTATCAGGACCTACGCCAGAGGTTCTGGTGGACTAGGATGAAGAGGGAAATTGCTCAGTTTATTGCTAATTGCGACATCTGTCGTCGTGTAAAGGCAGAGCACCAACGGCCTGCTGGCACCCTTCAGCCCTTAGCTATTCCTGAATGGAAATGGGATAAAATTAGTATGGATTTCATTACCGGTTTTCCCAGGACCAAGAGAGGGAATAATGCTATCTTCGTCGTTGTCGATCGTCTCTCCAAAGTAGCCCATTTCCTACCTGTTCGTGAGAGTATAACCGCTACTCAGCTGGCAGACTTATACATCTCCCGAATAGTGTCCCTCCATGGTGTTCCTTTGGAAATTAACTCGGATCGAGGAAGTCTTTTCACCTCTCGATTTTGGGAAAGTTTCCAAAATGCTATGGGAACCCGTCTCTCCTTTAGCACCGCCTTCCACCCTCAGTCGAGTGGTCAAGTGGAACGCGTCAACCAGATTCTAGAAGACATGCTTCGAGCCTCTGTTATCTCATTTGGAATGGACTGGGAGAAGTGCCTTCCATTTGCCGAATTCGCTTACAACAACAGCTATCAATCTAGCTTGGGTAAAGCCCCTTTTGAAGTTCTCTATGGACGACGGTGTCGAACAACCCTTAACTGGTCAGAGACCGGGGAAAGACAATTCTTTGGCCCTGACATGATTCAGGAAGCAGAAGAACAAGTTCGTATCGTTCGTGAAAAGTTGAAAACAGCTCAATCTCGTCAAAAGAGTCAATATGACCGAAAACATAAGGCTATGACTTTCGAGGTTGACGAGAAGGCTTATCTTCGGGTCACCCCTCTGAAGGGAACCCATCGTTTCGGTATCAAAGGCAAATTGGCTCCTCATTACATTGGACCTTTTCGCATTCTCACCAAACGAGGAGAAGTTGCCTACCAGTTGGAACTACCTCCGCACCTCTCCAGAGTCCACGATGTCTTCCACGTTTCTCAACTCAGGCGTTGCTTCTCGGATCCTATCCGTGAAGTGGACCACGAAACGCTTGATCTCCAAGACAATCTTACATATCGAGAGTACCCCATTCGTATCCTCGATCAGGCCGAACGTACCACCCGACGTCATAATATCAAGTTTCTCAAAGTTCAATGGTCGCACCATTCTGAGGATGAAGCAACTTGGGAAAGGGAGGATCGTCTTCGACTTGAGTATCCCGCCTTCTTCCCGGAGGAACCCAAATCTCGGGACGAGATTCTTT